>NW_005054566.1:367095-378153 GCF_000277835.1 Geospiza fortis | reverse complement strand
CCAGGCTGGCTGACCCGGCCGGTACCGGCCCACGGGGCCACCATGCCACAAAACCCACAGCTGCAGGAGATGCGCCGGTCGCAGCTCTGAGACCCCAGCCCTGCAGGGGATGGGGGACCCCAGTGGGCATCAGGAGGTGCGCAGGGACTCCTCCACACTTTGCCCCATGTTGCCTTTCTGAGCTCTGCCAGCATGACTTAGTGAGGGTGTTACAGGGGAGCCTCCGAAATGCTGCTTTTCTGCTGAAACAATTGCGTTTTGATGTGAGTTTGGAGGCAAAGGGCTGTTGAGAGAACTAGAGATGCTGGCAAGAACCAGTGCCACATCAACTGGTAAAGTAAATTCCCAGCAAGGCAGGAGTGGGACTGAGGACTGTCCCTCAGGCACAGGTAAGGGGGGTCATGGATTGACCCTTGCCAGAATTTCCCTCTTTGACTTGATGTTAAAGTGATGCTCGTGGATGTGCAGAGCTCTTTGCATCTACCAAAACCTCTGCTAATGCAAATAACCAAAAGGCTCCCAGTTGTTTATTTCCCGACACTTCACGAGCAGGGGCAAAACACTGCAACTTGTCCCCCTGCAGTCTCTGTCTCCACGGTGCTGGGATCAGGATGCTCCAGGGTCAGAGGAAGCCTCTCATTAAAGGTGTTTTTCAAATGAGACTATTTTCCCCCTGAAGCAGCTGTGGAATATTTCAATGTATAAAATAATTTTCCCAGCTATTTTGTCAAAGAGAAGTTTTTAATATAGATTATCGTCTAACTTTATGGAGTTTTTATCTCTTTTTTCATTCTGTGGAAGAAAAAGCCATTTCCCACTTGCTCCCCTGAGCAGCATTCCAGCTGGGATGGCTCTCCCACACCCAGCTCCATCCTGCTGTCAGTGCACTGTCCTCTGCATGATCTCCCCAGAGCCTTCCAGAGCCCTGGTGGCTGTTTTTGCAGGAGGGCACCGTGACCCTCCCTGGCTGCCTGTGTCTGGGGGAGATAAAAACCTGCCCATGCTCAGCAAGGGGGAAAACCTTGCATCCAGCTGGGTCTCCTTCCCTGCCTTCTCTGGGATTTCATCCTGGTCTTTCCCTCCCTCTCCTGCTCCTCTGAGACATGAGATGGGCCCACAGAGAGCCCCCAGATGTGGGTGCTGCGGCCAGCACTCCTCCATCTTCACTCCTGCTCATCCCTTGCCTCCTGCCCACTGTCACAGGTGCCACTGCCCGAGGGGGGCTGGCAGGGGATGGCTCAGGGCTCCTGTTCCTGTGCCAGGGCTGGCAGGGGATGGCTCAGGGCTCCTGTTCCTGCAGGGCTGGCAGGGGATGGCTCAGGGCTCCTGTTCCTGTGCCAGGGCTGGCAGGGGATGGCTCAGGGCTCCTGTTCCTGCACCAGGGCTGGCAGCAGCAGGCTCAGGGCTCCTGTTCCTGCAGGGCTGGCAGGAGCAGGCTCAGGGCTCCTGTTCCTGCAGGGCTGGCAGGAGGAGGCTCAAGGCTCCTGTTCCTGCAGGGCTGTGGAGATGTGGGCCCAGGGCAGGATCCCAGCACTGCTCCCACAACAGTCTGCAGCCATCACTCGCGCGCGCGAGCTCTGTGTTTGTTTTTGTAATCCCCCTTTTTTTTAATTGTGATTTTAGCGGTGGTGAAAGGTGCTGGATTGACAGGCCGTGGAGACGGAAGGGCCTCTGAACTCCACAGAAGTTTACATTTACAAAGGACACAGAGAATAAATAGAAGACAGTGTTTAGAGTCCTCTGTAGACACTTCAGACTTGCTTATAATTCTGCAGCAATTCCATCACCTCCAAAGTGATTGATGCTCTCTATAAAATCTTGCCTTAAAACATTTTCCTATGTGTCAGGGGAAGAAGTTTATTACACTTTACTGAAAGGGCAGGATTTGTCTTGAGCTGAAGGCTGAGTCCTTCCCAGCCCTATCCCCAGGAGAAAAAATAATCAGAGTGCTGGAAAAAAGGAGCCTGACCCAAGGCAGGCGTGTGGTTTGTGGTTTGCCAGGTCGAGTGCTGGGTGTGGGGATGGAGCTCTCCCTGAGTGCTCCAAACAGGGCAGGAGTAACAGATTTTCATCAAACTGCTGTTTTGTAAAAGCTTACTTATTCTTTCAGTGGAAACATGAGATGAATTTGCTTTTGACAAAGAGAATTTTTTTTTAATTAAATCACCAAATACATTGAGACTGCTTTGGGACAGAGCTGCTTGTGTTCTGATAAAAGTAGCACAGATCATAAGTCTAAATTTCATTCCATATTTCCAATGAAACAGTTACTTTGGTTTTTGCATGGAAAATTCATGGCAAGGTAATGCTTTTTCTCCCTGTGCCAGGGCATTCCCAGGGCTGGGTGCCTCTGCAGCATGGCTGGGGTCAGGGCTGGGTGCTGCCGTGCAGCCACAGCCACTGTGCTGATTTATCACTGGACCCACTGCGAGGAATTAGCTGTGTCTGCCTGCATTTAATCTCCAGTTTGATGTTTGAGGGAGAACCCGATGTCAGTTCAGTTAGTTGTCTGCTAAAGACTCTGCTCCTTCCCTGCTTTCGTGCTAGATTCACCTTTTCCTTTTTCCTTTCTGCAATGCCCTCAGGTAAAAGACAAATGGCAACATATAAAAAATGACCCAAGTCCCTTAATTTGAACCAGAGGAGACGATAACAGTCTGGAGACAGAGCTGGATTTATCTTTTCTCTCCGATGGAGGCCCCTCCTCCGGCGATGGCTGTCGGACGGTGCGAGCAGCATCTGAAGCAAATTGAGGGTAACCTTTCATTCCACAGGGATCTTCCAGCAGGGTTTGCCGGTCCCAGGGACATCTGCAGCCCTCATGTTGGATTTTGGCAGCGTCTGAGCCCATTGTCAGCCAGTTCCAGTGCATTCACTGGTAATGGATGGAGAGATGCCTGCCAAGTCGGCCCATGTGTGTGGAGCCACAAGGGGCTGGGAGCTCTGGGCACGGGGATGGCGACAGAGCTCGGGCAGCTCTTGGCTGAGGACTGACATTGAGGGCCTTTCCACAGCCTGTTTATCCACCCCAAGCTGCAGCATTTTCCCTTTCTGTCCTGTTTTCCTGCCAGGCTGGGTGCGGGTGCCTGGCAGCCGCCCGGGCCCGGCTCAGGGAGGAGCTGGGAAAGAATCAGCGTCTCGCCCTGCCGGCTCATTCACAGGGAGTTTCTTCCTTCTTGTGTCCAACAACATGGAAAATGAGAATGATGCATATCAAACAGAGGAACAGGGAATCTTGACCTCTGGCTTGTGAGCTGTTGGACCAGCAGCTCAGCAAGGAGAAGCTGAGTGTCAGACTCATGATGCTTGCACTGCATTCAGTGTTTATGGGTTTTGCAAATACTTTGTCCAAGTTTTGAGGTGCTTGACTGTGCATCAGTCATGGCTTGGTTGCTGTTACAAACTCAGTTTTATGTCCACAATGATTCTATACCAACCCACTGCCCTCCTGGCCATTCCCTTCAGTTCTCCAGCTCATTTTCTGATTTATGACAAAAATCATACAGTGACCAAGATTGTGATCAGGACACTTTATAAAACCTTTAATTGCATTTCATAATCTCTTTGCTTAAACCACCTTCAGTGTGCTTAGAAATGTCCTATCCCCTGTTTCCTGTTTTGGGGTTGTGCTGAGCAGGGCCAGGAGCTGGACTTGATGGCCCTTGCGGGCTCCTTCCAGCTCAGCATGTTCTGTGATCCCGTAATTCTGTGACTTGTCTTGCCTCAGCTGATGGAAGGACAGGTCAGTGAGGTGTCAGCCCCATCCCTGACCACGGAAACAGCCACATCTGCTGGCACCCAGAGCCTTGGGTGCTCTGCAGGGTGCCCATCGGTGTGTTCAGTGTCTTCACAAATCCCTGCTGTGTCCCGCACTGAAGCCCAGATAAATCCCTGCTGCAATTTTTTTAGAAGATTCCTGCAGCCCTTGCTGCCTTTCAGGGATTGTTTGTTTGGTTTAGCACAATATAAGCAAACTGGAGGTTGGAGGAAGTTGCAGTGCCCCCAGCAAAGTGCCTGACTCCTATGGAGGAGTGTTTGCACACAAATAGCAACGACAAAGTAATGGCTCCATCCCCTGGGATGTGAAATGGGCGCTGATAAACTTCATCCAGTACATCAACAGCTTTCAATTTTCATCCCTCAAATCCAACACAAGGAAGGAAGGAAGAAGGAAGGAAGGAAGGAAGGAAGGAAGGAAGGAAGGAAGGAAGGAAGGAAGGAAGGAAGGAAGGAAGGAAGGAAGGAAGGAAGGAAGGAAGGAAGGAAGCTGGTAGAAGCCTCTGTCCTGGGATTTTGGCTGCCAGCCTGGTACCAGCAGGGATTCAGGTTGTCTGGTTCAGGCTGAGCACAGCACCGTGCTGTGGGTTCTGTGGGTGCTGTGGCAGTGCCAGAACATCAGCAGCACGACATGGCCCTCCCTGTGTCATTTAGGGCAAGCAGGAAAACAAACAAGCCCCGGACAATGGCCAAAGCATCTTCTGGGGGACTTGTAACTTCCAAACTTTATTTAAAAAATAAGGAAAAAAGTAAATTTTCTCTGTCAGAGCGCGGCTATCATCACGCAATGGCACTTAGGAATATTATAAACAATGGTGTGGGTTTATAGGGCTGGAGACGTTTTCCAGTGGCTCGCTCAGCTTCCCTCTCCCCAGCGAGGGCAGGATGGCCAGGATGAGCCTGGGAAACGAGGGAAATCAGAAGGGTTTGTGCAGACATCGGGGTTTCCCATCCATTTCCATTCCGCTGGCAGCTGAGGAGCTGCTCCCTGCTCCCTGCTCCCTCACCCTGGCCGGTGCTCACAGCCAAGGTGGGACGAGCCTGGCTCCCGGATCCTCCCGGCACCCCCGCCCGCTCCTCCCGGCCCGGTGCTCATTTTCTCATTTTCTCCCACCTCAGCACTTTCTCTGCCTGCAGCTCCGTCAGCTGGCAGGCTGTAAATCAGAGCCCAGGCTGTGTGGCCGGGTGTGCAGCCCAGGAGGACGCTGCTTTGCACGGGTGGGGAGGAATTATCTCGGCAGCAGAGGAAACCACCCTGGCGTGTGCTCTCTGCTGGCCCTTGCTGCACACACGCTCTGTTACACTTCCCTGCAGGCACAGCTGCTGTGTGAAGGATTTTGCCCTGCAGGAGAGCATCTCTGCTCGGGGTGGTGCCCAGGAGGGATGCACCGGGAGGGCATCCACACTCCCTGATGGATGCACCGGGAGGGCATCCACAGCTCCCTGATGGATGCACCGGGAGGGCATTGTGCTCTCTGCTGGCCCTTGCTGCACACACGCTCTGTTACACTTCCCTGCAGGCACAGCTGCTGTGTGAAGGATTTTGCCCTGCAGGAGAGCATCTCTGCTCGGGGTGGTGCCCAGGAGGGATGCACGGGAGGGCATCCACAGCTCCCTGATGGATGCACCGGGAGGGCATCCACAGCTCCCTGATGGATGCACCGGGAGGGTATCCACTGATCCCTGCTGCTGGTGCTGCCAGAAATGAATGGGTCTGCTCCCTGCCTGCTCTACAGAGCTAAAACCCACCCAAACCTATTTCATTCTGCATGTTCAGGGCTGCAAAGCGCATGCTGGAGCTGGATTGCTGGCGCTGCTGTTCCTCACCTGGCAGATGGAGCGTGTAAGGCACACCCTGCAATGCTCTCACATGGAGAGGCAGAGGATTTATAAGATCAGTACGTGACTGACAGATAAGGGACTCCCACAGAGCGAAGACAAGAGCAAGGGAACCACAAAGCTCTGAGCTTGGACCTGAATCAAGGAATTCACAGCCCCTCTTGTTCAGGCAGGTTATAGCAGAAAATTTGCCAAATCAACCAAATGCCATAAAAACTTTCTTGAGGAAGGGTTGGGGCAGAGATGGGTTTATAAAAAACACCCACCAATAGCCCCGTGTCCCACCCTGGTATTTATGAGAGGCACGTGGAGGGTGTTGATAGCAGAGGCATTTTTGTAAGTCAGTAAAACAGAAGAAGAGATTCCTCTTGGTGAGGAGGGGTGGTGACTTTGAACGCATTGAGGGCAATGAAGGAGATCATTCCATTGTTCTAAGATTTCCATAACTCACTGTGCTTAAGCACATAAAAATGTAGACATTCTGGCAATAAAGTTTGGGTAATTTTTGAGTATGAATCAAAAATCTCTCCCTCGTGCTCCCCTCCCCCTTGCTCTGCCTTTTGTTGTTGCTGCAGGCGCTGCCCCCCCGCTCGCCCGCTCCACCCCATGGCCTCACGAATGGAAAAATGTCTTCAGCAGAAACCTCCCAGCTTTCCTCTAATTCTGTAATCGGCAGCATCTGTGCCCAGCCCTGGTGCTGCTGCGGGCGGCCCCGGCCCGCTCTGCCCCGGCTCACGAGCAGAACCATGTGCAGGCTGAGCTTTCCTGGCCAGGCAGCTCAGCAGGTGGAGGTGGCACTGCCCCAGCAGCCTGGCCACTCTGTGCTGGTGTCACTTGTCACCTCTGTGCCTGGGGTTCCCACTGCCTGGGCAGGGTGAGAGTCCCTAGGGCAGAAGTGGTGCAGGGCACCCCATCACCAGAGCAGGTGCCTGCCTGCTGCTTGCTGTCCTTTTGCAGAGAGGTCAGCTTTGGGTTATTTTTATTTCTTTTTGTCTTGCCCTGTGTTTTCAGCCTGCTCCAGGGATGAGAAGTTCAGAGCCTTCAGCCGTGCTGACGGGGCTGTGGTGCCCAGAGCTGGCCCAGGGCAGCGGTGGCACAGGGTGGGAATTCCATCCTACCTCAGTCTGAGTCCTCACTCTCCTCCCAGCAGACCTTGCCCTGCGCCTCTGGGGCTTGTTCCTTTTTGTCTTTCCCATTTGCTTCTCTCTCTCTTTCTCTCTCTTTTTTTTTTGCAGTGAACAACTTTATTTCCCACTTTGACATTTTCCAGACCCACCTGGGAGCCTGCTTGCCAGAAGGAGAAATGGCACAAGAGGAAATACATCTTCACAGCCTCGAGAGAGGAGAAGGTTGGAATCTGAGTCCATAAACAGCGTTGCTGTGCAGTGAGCAAAGACAGAGCAGGTTGGGCTCTGGAGAGTGTAACCCCACCTCTGCTGCTCCACTGCCAATTAAAAATAAAGAAGTGGAATTTGTTTGTTTTGCCCTCTCAGACTGGGGATGCTGTGCAAGGAAAACCCCTTTCACAGACTTCTGTCTTGGGGACCTCCTGGGACACGCAATGGCTCTGACCTGGCCTGGCTCACTGGGACCTGCGAGCCAATATAGAAAATTCCCATTTCTGCCCCAAACCATCAGCCCAAAACCATAAATGTGGCCACCAGTGCACGACCCCCATGTCCTTGTCCCCAGCTGTGTTTTCCTCCTGCCACTGCCCTGCTTCTCCTGCTGCCTGCTGGCAGGGAGGTTCAGCTTCAATCGGGCAGCACTGCAGAGGGTTTAACTTTGATTTAAACAGGTTTTCTCTGGCTTTGCAGAAGGCAGGTTAGAGCAGTGGTTACTGAGGGATGGCAGCAAGGGCTGCAAAGCTGCTTCCTGCAGTGCATTTCTTCTGAGCAGTCACAGTGTCCGTGCTGACAGCTCAGAAAATGTGGAAAAACCAATCTGACACACACTGGTGCTTTATTTCATAATGCTCAGTGCCTGACGTTGATTAAAGCTCCTTCCCAGTGTGGCTAATACTGACAGCCGGTAACCCAGGGCTGTCCCCAGCAGTGAATTAAACGAGCACAGAGCATCATTTGCTCTCCCACCTTCACTCAGCAGAGCACAGAGCATTTTTCTGCTGCTGAAATTGCCAGGATCACCTGTGCATTAGTCAGGGCCAGCACTGGAATGATGGATATGACCTGGGCAGGGAGGAAGCGCTGCTGGGCTCCCACAGCCCATCCCCACAGCCCTCACCCTCCTGCCCCACCACAACTTTCATCCCTCCACCTTTTCTTCTGACTCACTGAGCAACAACTGTCATGTTTATACTCTTCCCCCCCAGTCCTGCTCTGCTTCAAGGATTAAGCTTTCATCCTTCATTATGAGCTTCTCCCCCAGGCAACATTTTCCATGAAGAAAAAGGAATTTCTGGGATTTTGCTTTTAAGAGATTATGTTACTAAGCATGTGTGTGTTTGTGCCGAGGTGAGGAGCTTTCCCACACACACGGGGGATCTCACATCCTGGGGTGCTGTGGGGGGACAGTCCCTGGAGCTGCCTGTCCCTGGCAGCTCGTGCCCTTGCTCCCCTTGTTCCTGCCTCCTCCTCTCCCCCCAGAGCGCTGCTGGTGGGGTGACACCCACGAGAGTGTTCCCCTGGGACCACCGCGCTGGTGTGTGGTCACCCCTCTGGGATGAGGGATACACGATGGGCATCCCTGGGATCTGGGAAAGGAGGGGCCTCACCCTTGCTCCCTAATCTGGGGGCCACTGCCACGGCCCTGCCATTTGGGCCAGAATCACCAAATATTGGTGCCCTCTGCATGAGGCTGAGCTGGGCTGTGCCTGTCTCCAGCACCACTGGGGCGCTCCTGGGGGGCTCAGGGCTTGGCAGGGCTGGGACCCACCCCCTGTGCCTGGGGAGCAGGCGCTGACCTCGCTGTGCTCTTGCCTGTGCTCGCACGAAACCTCAGCTGCTCCCAGGGAGGTGACAACACGCCTGGAGGCTCGGCGTGCCGAGGGCTTGGCTGCGCAGGGACTGCTGAGCAAGGTTGTGCTTTCATTGGCAGCCGCTCTTGTTATTAAATCCTTTTCAGGAGCTCATCTAAGCACAGCAAATTAACATAAGGGAAGCACAACAGATAATGTCAGCCGACCAAAATAATCCAAGTCTGTAGTTAGAGCAGGGAAGGCATAAACACAGCCCAGAAGGAATAACTGCAGCTTGTTCAGCGTCAGCATCTGGGCTGCTGCTGCCAGGCAAGCACTCCAGTTCTGCTGGGAAATAACCAAGAGAACGTCAGGTGCACGCTCTGAAAAGCCCCAGCCAAACCCTCAGGCTCTCAGGGATGCTGGTGTGGGCCTGCTCAGGGGACACTCGGGGTCACGGCCTGGCACAGGTGTGGAGGAGCAGAGGCAGAGCCCCCTGAGAGCTGGGACATCCTCACCCCTCTCCACATGGGCTGGGGGACGAGCCACAGCTTCACCCGCTGAGTCACGGCTGAGTCAGACCTTGCTCACCCTCTGAGCACTAAACGCTGCTTGTTGGAGTGTTCACAGGGGCAACACAAAGATCTGTTCCTGGAGAGACAAGAAGCTTTCCCCTGCTTCCACTGTAGCCAGCATATGCAATGATTAACAATTAAATACATGACCAGCCTGCTGCTTTGCTGCTGGAGCAGCTGCCATGATCCTGCTGTTGGGAAACTAAATGATTCCCAGCTTTCCACTGCTTTTTGACAAGTTGTTTTCAACTTAGAAGTCAATAAATAAAACTAGTAGCTTCTCCTGAGCTCAAACTCAGCTGGAAAAGAGCACTGAAAACAGCTCTCAACAGCACTGGAACCCCAAGCACGTGCAGCCTTCAGAGCCCCCACCAAAACACCCTGGGCAGCAAGTCTGTATCACACATGCAGACACACACTATTGTGGGTATTAAAGAGCCTAAATCTGATTAAAGCCTTTCTATCCCCACCAGTGGTCAATTCCAGAAACCAGCTCACCCAGGAGGCCAAACTCATTTCATCCCCAAAGTCTAATTAAAGCCATTAGTGTATTCCTTGTCTTTCTGATAAGATCAAAGCATTCCAAGAGCCCGGCATTACCTTATTTTCAAGACAATTATACAACATATAGCATCGATTTATTCTGCCTCCAGCTGTACACATTTATCTCTGTCTATCATCGGGTAATCGGTCCCATCAGACACAGCCCAGCCCGGGCTCTCAGCTGACACTGCCTGCACTTGCCAGGCCAGGCTTCTTTGCCACCCTCCCCTCAAATTAACACCCGGGGTTCTGCCTGCTGTCCAGAGCTCTGGAGCTCTGTGCCCACAGCGGCGGGGGGATGTGGGGCATGTCCAGGTTACTGTGGTGCTGTTCAGGTGGCCACGGTGGCCTGTGGAGGAGTCGGGGCACCCTCAAGGCTACCCCAGCTCCCCTTCTTTCCCCTGTCCCTGCCTGTCCCCGCACAGCTCCGGCTTCCAGCGCTGCAGATCTATGGATGAGCGTGGCTGTGCCCATCCATGGGTGTGCGTGGCTGTGCCCATCCATGGGTGAGCGTGGCTGTGCCCATCCATGGGTGTGTGTGCAGTGCCCATCCATGAGTGTGCGTGGCTGTGCCCATCCATGGGTGTGTGTGCTGTGCCCATCCATGGGTGTGCGTGGCTGTGCCCATCCATGGGTGTGCGTGGCTGTGCCCATCCATGGGTGTGCGTGGCTGTGCCCATCCATGGGTGTGCGTGGCTGTGCCCATCCATGGGTGTGTGTGCTGTGCCCATCCATGGGTGTGTGTGCAGTGCCCATCCATGGGTGTGTGTGCTGTGCCCATCCATGGGTGTGTGTGACTGTGAGGATCCATGGGTGTGTGTGCAGTGCCCATCCATGGGTGTGTGTGCTGTGCCCATCCATGGGTGTGTGCACTGTGCCCATCCATGGGTGTGTGCACTGTGCCCATCCATGGGTGTGTGTGACTGTGAGGATCCATGGGTGTGTGTGCAGTGCCCATCCATGAGTGTGTGTGCTGTGCCCATCCAGGGATGTCTTGCCCTGGGGACCCGCTGGGGCCCCCCGGGGCCCCGCCGGCTCAGCAGCGCCGGGGCAGCGGGCACGGGGGGCTCTCCCCTCCCATAAACATCTCTCCGGCAGCTCACGGCCGCTGCAAGAGCCGAGCTGTGAATTTTCATCTCTCAGCTAATCAACTCGCCTGCTAGTCCAAACTTGTCAGGAGCTTTATCCCTGCCCTGCCAGCCTCCTCCCGGCCCACGAGTGACAGAAGACGTTCCCATCCCTCCCCGAGACACATCCAGCTGCTACAAAAACAAACATCCTCCCGCTGGTGATTCCTCCTCGTCAAACAGTCCTGACCCTGGTTCCCTGGGGAACATCTGCGCTGCGCCCGTGCCCGGCCGCCGGCACATCCTGAGCGGCCGCAGGGACGGGCGGGGGACGGCAGCA
>NW_005054566.1:366200-366998 GCF_000277835.1 Geospiza fortis | reverse complement strand
CTGGGGAGGAGAGGCAGCTGTGGCACAGCCTCTGTCCCTCTGTCTGTGCCCGGAAAGGACGGGCTGCCCCAGCCTGGTGCCTTCAGAAGGCTCAGCGTGGTCTGGGCAGGCTGCACACCCAGGGGTTCCCAGGAAGTGGCTGTGGGCTGTAGGGCAGAGAGTGGCCCTAACCCTAACCCTAACCCTAACCCTAACCCTGCCCGCTGCTCCCTCACGGCCAGGCCGTATCTCTGTCTGGGTCTCTTTTGTCACCATTTGTGTGACCTTGCATTAAACACCCTGAGTGCTGTGCCTGGGCCAAAACCTGGCTGTGGGCAGCTGTTCCTGCGGGACACCCCAGAGACCGCGCTCTTCATCCTGCAGTCACCAGGGTTTATTGGGGTTTGCCCCTGTACCAGCTCATGGCCCACAGGCACCACCTTCCCATTTCTGGCACCTGGCTGCAGGGGCTGGCAGCACCAGATCCATCCCGGGAGGCAAGCCAGGAGCTCTGGAGGGGTCTCTGCCCATGGCATGTGGGCACCAGGCCAGTTTGTGCCCAGGAAATACATGCCAGGAGGATGTACAAACTGGAAGCAGAGAGCTGCAGCCGAAGCACGTATTGTTACAACCTCCAAACCTAGCCCTCTGTGTGCTTCCTTCACTATCTTCACCCCGAAAGAGATGATGATAGCCCTGAAAGGGATTTTCCCAGGTCCTTTAACGGGCTGCTGGAGGCCGGGGCGGCTCTCCCGGGCTGGCGGGGCCGGGCTGAGCGCGGCGCCGGGCGGCGCCCCGGGGTTATCGGCGGCGGTGGCC
>NW_005054566.1:362963-365867 GCF_000277835.1 Geospiza fortis | reverse complement strand
ACGGAGCGGGCCGGGCCAGAGCCGGGCGGGGAGCGGCCCCGGCCCGTTCACCTTCTCGTTCCCGTTCCCGGGCGCCGGTCGCCCTCCAGCGGCCCCGCTGCGCCGCGCACCGGGCACGGGTCGAGGGCTGCAATGGGCATCCCTGCCCGCTCCTGGGCTCCCCTGCCTGTCCTGAGCATCCCTGCCCTGTCCTGAGCATCCCTGCCCTGTCCTGAGCATCCCTGCCCTGTCCTGAGCATCCCTGCCTGCTCCTGGGCTCCCCTACCTGTCCTGAGCATCCCTGCCCGCTCCTGGGCTCCTTGTCCCTCTCCCAGGCTGCCCGGAGCTGTCCTGCCCGGCCCGGGAGCGCTGGAGCCAGGGCGGGCACGGGGGGTGGCTCGGGACGCTTCCAGCCACAGCCGCACACCCGGCAGGGCCCGCAGCCCATGTGCAGAGGGTGGCAAAGCCCCAGGCCCCCTGTGTTCCCCACACAAACCCCTGGGCTCCCTCCTTGCCCTGCAGAGACCCTGGCACCCCTCTCTGTACCCTCCACAAAGCCTGGCTCCCCTCCCTGCCCCGCACACGGGAAGCCGGGCTGGCGTGGGTGTGTTTTAGGGCTGAGGGAATGCCTGGTGCCCCAGGAGCCGGCGCAGGACGAGGATCAGGACTGGAAGCGGGCCGGGAGAGCGCCCGTGCCCGGCGCACAGCGCGGTGGGGCACGAGGAGCCGGCTCGGAGGTGTCCACCGCAGGGTTTGTCAGCATTCCCCGCTCGGGCAAGGACCTGCTGCTATAAAAAAGCCATCGGGGCGGTGGCTGAGCCACAGCAGCTCCCGTTCCTGTCCGGGCAGGGCTCCTCACCCCCGGCTGTCCCGGGCGGGGAGCAGCACCAGTTTGGTGGCTTTGGGCTGGGCCCGGCACTGGCACGACCTGGGGATGTCATCCAGCCTGCAGAGGTGAACCAGGAGCTCCGTCCCAGCTCTGCCAAACCTGTTCAACTGAGCAGGCAATCAGGCAAAGATAAGGAAACCAGGTCACTGCTGAGGTACGTTAGGGCAGCTCGGGAGCTGTGGGCTGGGCCCTGCAGAAGGGCAGGGAGGCACCTGCAGCAGCCCCAGCTCCCGGGGCACAGGGGTGAGGGCTCTGTGCATGGACCTGCTGCATCCAGGCAAAGCAGCTTTTCCTGCAGCCAGGCTCTGCTCCCAGCTCTGTCCTGTGACACACCTGAGCTGCTCCTCGGCCGCAGAGGGAGTTTCCATGAGATGCATCCTGCTTGAACATCAGCAGGACTGGGGCATCTCCTTCCCCAAGCCCCAAAGCATTCATTAGTACAAACTCTCATCCATTCAGAATCCTGACACTGTGGCAAAGAGGTACTCTAGGAAAACTGTTTTTACTTAAAAGTACCTAAAAGCCAGAGCTGTTTGGAGCATGCAGAGTGTGCTGTGCCACCTGAAGCTGCCCCAGGGCACCTCCCAGCTTCCAGCACCCAGGTGTGTGGAGACGGAGGAGCAATGTGCTCTGGCTGCAGCAGCCAAGACTGCTCAGGACCCACTGTACTCACAAGAAATTCTCTTCTGACATTTCAGAGCTCCCACTACAGCTCCAGGTCCCAGGTGGGCACAGGTGCCCAGTCACCACCAGCAGGAGTGTTTCCTGCTGGGCAGTCCCAACTGCAAACATTTCCTTAAGCAATTTGCACATCTTAAAAATAAAATCCTTTATTGATAATATGAATGTTTAACATGTTTAATGCCATCAGCTATAAAAATGATTAAAGACTTCAGCTTGGTACATTTGGCTTTACAAATTTACAAGTGTTAATGAATTAATACTAGTGTTATATGTTTTGCACTTCATTATACTCCATTAGCCAGTGACAAACTCTGCAACAATGTCTGCTTAGGACACATGTGAGTTAGAGAAGAAATATTTAGTTGCTTTCACACAGAATCTACATCAACAGTTAAATACTAACTCTAAATGTCTTACTGAATTAGTTGGATCCATTTTAATCCCTTGTGCTTAGTTTCTTTCAGAAGTTAGTCTACTAGCAAAAATACATTCTTTTGCATACCCCTTCCCATATTATATTTTAGAAGAAACAGTACTCAGTGCATTTCCTATTAGACTTCATCATAGTATCTCTCTCTCTAGAGCTATCAATAAAGAAAGGGGATAATACCAGTCAGATTAATGTTAAAGAAACTCATTATAGCAGTGTATACAAAAGCCTCACTTTTCAATCAGAAGGGATACATGGGCCAAAATCCATCTGCCCATCCATTTTTACTTTTACTCTCAGCAAGAGCAAAAAAATCTGCTGTGGACACTTAGTTAAGAAAGTAATAAATGTGCTTCCAAAAGAGCCACTGCCCACTCAGCTCTGGCTGCCTCTGTGTCCCTGCTGTTAATGCACAGACTGTTCCACTGGATTAGGAACAACAGCCCGTAATACCACTGCCCAAAAGGCTACCAAAAGGTCTGTGCAAGCCTCTAAACCCCTGCCCTGGCTGTGTGGGGTCACTCCAACAGCAGCCACCCCCGAGCAGCACTGAGCTCCCTGTCCTGCAGAGCGAGGCTCAGAGCCCAGAGGAACCTCTCAGCACGGACAGCTCTGCCCCTCCATGGCACCGCTCTGCCCCTCCATGGCACCGCTCTGCCCCTCCATGGCACCGCTCTGCCCCTCCACGGCACAGCTCTGCCCCTCCATGGCACAGCTCTGCCCCTCCATGGCACAGCTCTGCCCCTCCACGGCACCGCTCTGCCCCTCCATGGCACAGCTCTGCCATGCCACGGCACCGCTCTGCCCCTCCATGGCACAGCTCTGCCCCTCCATGGCACGGCTCTGCCCCTCCATGGCACGGCTCTGCCCCTCCATGGCACAGCTCTGCCATGCCACGGCACGGCTCTGCCCCTCCCCGGCA
>NW_005054566.1:343392-362907 GCF_000277835.1 Geospiza fortis | reverse complement strand
GCTCTGCCCCTCGACGGCCCCGCTCTGCCCCTCCACGGCACCGCTCTGCCCCTCCATGGCACCGCTCTGCCCCTCCATGGCACCGCTCTGCTCCTCCACGGCACAGCTCTGCCCCTCCATGGCACAGCTCTGCCCCTCCATGGCACAGCTCTGCCCCTCCATGGCACCGCTCTGCCCCTCCACGGCACCGCTCTGCCCCTCCATGGCACAGCTCAAAGCCCAGAGGAACCTCCCTGCATGGGAACCTCTCAGCACGGGCAGCCCTGCCCCTCCATGGCGCAGGGATCCTCCCCGCACAGAGGGATCCTTCCTAATGAAGCAGTGAGAATTCACCAAGGATAACATGTCTTGGCAGTGGGAGCTGTGCAAACACCACTCTGCTGCTGAGGGAAGTGCTCCACACTGGATGACACCGAGCAGCAAGTCCAGTTTCTAAATTTAGGATCAGCTCACATCCAACACCGAGATCATTAACTCGGGGTTGTGCTCTCAGCCTGTGCCACTGATCTGTGCTGTTTGTCCTGTGTTTCTCAGCACAATGACTCAGAAAACCACTGTGCTGGGCCTGTTGGTTTTCTTGTAGCAAACATTTCTGCACAGGAACCAGCTGCTTCTCCTGGGTCCAAATACTTCTCCACACACATGATCTGCCTCAAACTTAGGCAATTCCTCACTGAGGATTTTTTTAAAATCTCAGTGAATTGCTATGTTTTCTTCATATGAGGCAGAAGATCAAGAAGTGATAAATAGTTCCCTAATACACTGTGTGTTTAGCATGTATATGTGTGACATACTTACACATATTCACATATTCAATTCCACAGCAGCAATGATTTGGTTCCATATTTGCAGCCAAGGAAAGCCAGCCACAGCTAGTGGGTAAAATCCAGGTCAGTCAGACTTAACTGACACAGATGAGGAACAAAATTATTGCTTTTGTTTAAAGTCGAAGATCCCATTTACAGGTGTTGCAAAAAACCTGTATTGGATGGATGAGTTACTTTTTCAAGTAATAGTGAGATCTTTGCCAAGTAAGAGAAAGATCCTTTTCTCAGAAGTTCTACACACAACAGTAGAATGCTCAAAGAGCTTGAAAATTCCAGGTGATACACCAGAAAGCAGAGCTGAGCCATGTAAAGCACACAGGCATCTTGGCAGGAAAGCAGAAAGAACTGTATGGACAAGGAATATTGACAGAGAAGTAATCTGGATGATATCACAACTAAATTTTATCCCAAGAAACTCCTGTGTGCTTCCTCAAATAGCTGGGAGCTGCGTCCTGAAGGACATAGCCTGGCTGGCTGCACCAGTCTGGTGGTCACCTGGCAGAATCTGTAGCACATTTGCTAACTTACCTTAGCAAATGGAAAGAATTAAAAGGAAAACCAGTGTTGGTTTCAACATTCAGGACTCAGAAGAATTTGTTTCTGCAGCTAGATGTTCCCCTCCTCACCTTTTCCCAAGAATCACATTCATATTGCAGGCTTAGTTCAGGCACTTTTATAAAATGTTCATCTGGAATAAAAAGTCTGCAAAAATTATTTCTGCATAATTTAAAAATAGCATTTCAGTCCCATTAGAGGTTGATAGGTCCTACCACATGATTATGGTTGTTATCTCTAATGATTTGACTGCTGCCATGAGACATTTGGAGGCTACTGTATAGCTGTAGTTAAGGTTTCTTCATAAACAAAAATATTTTCCTACCTATTAAAAAGGAAAAAAAAATGTACTAAATGCTTTATACAGACAGAATCTGCTGCTATGGAAATAAATAACATGGAGTGGAAAAACAGTGTCTTAGCTGCAGGGTAAGCTAAGCTGTGGAATGTCACATTCCCATTTTCTGGAGACTAGCTGCTGCTTGGCAGGAGGATCTCCAGGTCCTTGCCATTTGACATGACAGTGCTGCTGGAGCAGCTACTGGCCACGTCCATGGGGGCACCCAGGGAGGAGGCTTTGCTGAGGGGAGCAGGAGCAGCAGGTGACTGAGCCAGGCCGGGTTTCTTCGGAGGAATGGGTGGAGGGTTCCCTCTTTCTGCCCTAGGAATGGTCGGTGACTTGATTCCAGGAGACAAGGGGCTGAGCGGGCTGGAAACCTTGACAGGGCTGGGGCAGTGCCCAGCCTCGGCTCTGGGGCTGCCAGCACTGGCCAGGCTCCGATAGTCCGTGCCAAAAGGGGAGCTGTTGGGGGACACAGGCTTGATGGGGCCCTGCTGGCTGGTGAACCTGGACAGCACCTGGGTGACCGTGTTGCGGGCCAGCTGCTTGGCAGCAGAGTTGTCTGCCAGGGTGGGGGACAGGTCCCGGGACGGGGGGCTCTGCAGGCCCCCTGGCTGGTGCTCCTGCTCTGCCTGGGACTGGAACTTGTGCCTGGCTGCGTGGAAACGCTGGTTGATGCCCACCTGGTAGGAGGACTGGTAGCCAGGGCTGCTGGCAGAGGCTCCCACCAAGCGCTTGGTCAGCACTGGTGAGGAGCAGGGAGAAGGGGTGAGGGAGGAGGCAGCTGTGCTGCTGGGAGACAGGGACACCCCAGCAGAGGGGAGCTGGTGCACCGGTGACTCTGTTCTTACAGGGGAACTTCCATTCTCCACTGCACTCTCTGGGGCTGCAGCAGATTTCTCCCTGTGAGCTTGGCTCTCTGCAGCATTCGTCTCCCCACCCATCTGCCCGTCTGTGTCACAATGCCCGTTGGATTTTGCATAGGAGTGAGCAGGTGCAGAGGGGCTGGCAAACACGGCGTGAACAGCTCTGCTGGTGCTGGCAGGGGTTGCTCGCTCTGCCTGCAGGCTCTCGGTCTGGCAGGACACAGACTTCACTGGGGGACTGTCAGTTGTGACCCCCCTGGACATCACCGAGGGGCTGGGATGCACGGGCTTGGAAGGACTGTGCTCCTGGCAAGAAGCCTCCAGCTCTTTCAGGGCTTTCTTCAGACATTCCACCTCTTCTTTGAGTGCTTTTGTACGGTTTTCTTCTCTGTTCAGCTTAGCTTTCAGCTGCTCTCTTTCAATGTCAAACTCTGAAAGTTGCTTTTCTACTTGTGCTTCCATCTGCAAGCCCCGCTTCCTCTTGGCTGCCAGCTCCTCTTCCAGTTTACTCACCTTACTTTTCTCCTTTTCCAATTTCAGGCTCAGTTCTGCTGTCTTCTGGCCCTCTTCAGCTGCTTTGGCAGTGGCTTTCTTGCACTCCACAACAAGCATGGAGGACAGTTGCTTGTGGCGTGCCCTTTCCTCCTCCAACTGGCTTGACAGCTTCTTCTGCTCCTTCTCAAACTTTTTCACTTGGGACTTTTCAAACTCCACCTGGAAGTTAAGAACAAAAGAGATTTTAAGGGTACCATAAAACCTCCTGAAAGCAAATGAAGGGTAACACCCCAAAAGGGAACAGGTTTACTGTGCATCTTGGAGAAATTACACAGTAAAAAATGACAATGGCTAAGAAAGAGGTTATTGCACCAGAAATCAGCAAAATAGTCTGGCACAACTCAGCTTGCACATAGTAACAATCATTACTTCCTAGGAGTTTTATCCTGTGTGAAATTTGACTGGCCTTTAGTGAGACACACACCCAGTCTGCCATGCACTGACAGAACAAGCAAAGCTTCCTTCCACCTCATTTACCACTTTGTCAGTTTGCCTTTTAAAGGCATTTAGGCTTTAAAATGCTGATGTGTTACGTATGCTTAACAAAGGCTACAGGCTTGAGTAACAGAAAACAGTGGCTTAAATATTTATTAGCCTCTCTGAACAACACCCCCAGGAGATCTTCCATGACTGATTCTGAATTTTGAGTACTTCAGCGAGCTATCAACTGTAAATGCAATCCTGTTCTTCCCAACTCCTCGGATTTCAGGCTGAAGTAAGATTTCAAAGCATTTCATTGCCTATTAATACCTTTCAGCCCTGCTCAGCTACCAAAACACACCGGGCAATTGAGCAGGGCTGTTTTCCATATCAGGAGGATAAAAGCTAGGAGTGCCTTGCAGAGGGAGTTCCTGCTCCTCTCCCACCCCAGCCCTGCCCTGTGGCTGGTACCTGCTGGGTGAGCCGCTCCCGCTCCTTCTCCAGCATGTAGGTGACATCGTCCCCCTCGGCCGTGTCCTGGGCGTGCCGCTGCCTCTCCTCCTCCAGGTCCAGGATCACCTGCCCAAAACACAGCAGCCATCAGGGCCAGGGCCTCCAGGCAGGCAGGCAGGGACACGGGACAGACACCAGGGCAGCTCTAGAGTGACAGGACAGCTCCAGAGGGACATGGGACAGACACCTGGGCAGCTCCAGTGACACGGGACAGACACCTGGGCAGCTCCAGGGACACGGGACAGACACCTGGGCAGCTCCAGAGGGACATGGGACAGACACCTGGGCAGCTCCAGAGGGACATGGGACAGACACCTGGGCAGCTCCAGTGACACAGGAGCTCCAGAGGGACATGGGAGAGCCACCAGGGCAGCTCCAGTGTGACACGGGACAGCCACCACTGCAGCTCCATGGGACAGCCACCACTGCAGCTCCAGACACCCGAGCTCAACTTGAGTCACAGAGAAGCAGCTCTTGGACAAGTCCAATGTATGTTATTATCTGGGCAAACTGAGTCATTTTGTGAAAGATGTTAAGGAAACCTCACACGGGATCTATTTTGCTATTAAATATCTAAATTGCACACTATTCCCCCAGACTGTGCAATATCCTTGGGAGGTTCATGCCATGAATGGTGCCCTCATTCCAGAAGGGCTGGGGCTGGAAGGGATCTCTGCAGGTCACCCAGTCCACCCCCTTGCCCTGGAGAGGGTTGCACAGATCAGTCCAGGAGGGTTCTGAATACTGGCAGGGAAGGAGAATCCACAACCCCTCCACAGCCTGTTCCAGGGCTCTGTCTCCCTCAAAGTAAGTCAGTTTTTCCTCATATTCAGCTGGAAATTCCTGTATTTCAGTTTGTGCCTCCTGTCCCTTGCAAGTCAGAATTTCCTGGCAGGACCATCACTCCAGGGCCCAGCAGGAGCAGAGGTGCAGCACGAGGAGACACAGGGCTCTAACAGCAGGACAGTGCCTCTGTGGCTCCAGCAGCAATTCCCAACAGGCTGCTCCCACTGCCTCACAGGGATTTGAGGACTCCAGTGTAAAGTTTATTTAAAAGAACATTAATTTGTTCTTCCACTTAAGAATAAGATGAGCTCTTGAAGTGAAACTGCTTCCCATAAGGGCCCAGTGAAGGAGCTCCTTCAGCTTTAACACTGAATTACATGAATAATTGAAATGCTATTAACAAAAAAGCCAGAATACAAACTTCCCAAGAGGCTCTGCTTATCACCAAAACTAAGCTCTCCCAACACATGCTCACCATGAATTTAGCAGCTCCTCAGTCTTCCTGAAATTTAAGCTTCCAAATAATGCTTAAATATTGTCAAGTATACATCCTTGTATACTTGAAGTAGACGGGAAGAGGAAAAGGTGAAAAAATATCTGATTTTACTCTATGACTTAGTTGGATATTTGGCTGAAAAGTGAAACCCAGCCTTGTTCTTACTTCTAGTGACATCAGTTTTTGTGGTACTGTGGTCTGACACCTGACCAAGCACTTTATTGGTGTCAATATACATTAAAGGTATGTCTGAAGAATTACAGGTGCTTCATTAAAGAAGCCAAATGGCAAGAAAAATATGGAGTGACTTTTGGTCACTCTATACTTCCTTAGGGAAGCACAAGGAGGTGCCTTCCCCTGGCAGCAGCTCTTCAATAACCACAGAGAACAAGTCCCAGGCAGAACAGTGATAGTTCTGCTGAGAATTCCACCTTCCAGAAAGCCTTTCTTGCATTTTGGGAAGCATTACACATCCCAGCTGTAAGCTGGATCCTTTCTGGTGTGTCCTAACAAAAACATTTCAAATTCTGGAATTATAACTAATTAGCTCACCAGCTGCATCCTCTGGCGTGGGAAGTTTAAACAAAGGTGCAAAGTCCTTTCAGTTACCAAGCCTCAGGGAACTGAAGTGGTTTTGCTGAAGTTAACTTGTTATTAAAATGCAACTGTAACTTCTGCACATCTTAATCGAGGCAACACCTACCTTTCTGTGTCTGCTTTCCGCAGCAGCGAGTTGGGATAACATTCTTTCCTGCATATTCTTGCAGTGTTTCATCACCACTTTCAAAATAGATAAAGGATTGGAGCATACTGGCTGCTTTTCACCATGATTCCCCTCTTTCAGTGTCTCAAAGTCTCTCTGCAAAGCCATCAGTGGATCACTGATGTTGTATTTCCCATAGCGTTCCTCAATGAATGTGTCCCTGTGCTGGGCCTGCAACACGAAAACAAATTTGCATTTTAACATACTCAAACTAGCTAAAGAAACGGGGCTTTGTAGTTAATATTCCTTTTTCCCAGTTTTCCATTTAAAGAGAATTTAACACAGTCTGATTCATATCCTGTTATCTGCTAGAAATAAAGGCAATAAAGACAAATCTTGCTTAAAACCACATCACATCCACAATATATCCAGTCTACAAACAGCCTCATACCACAGCTACCTGCCAGGGCCATGACTTACATTCCACAGCTGTGTGAAAGGAAAGAAGGTAAGTACCAACTCTTGCTCAACAAAAGATTTAATCATTTATTGTCGCATCAGTGAAAGAAGCAGTTGTGTGCTTTCCTTGGCTGTGCCACCACCAAAGAATTTCGTGTTGAACAATTAATGAGTTTCATTCTCGCAAGAGCCATCAATCTGTGAATTGTTAATAAAATCTTTAATGTTCTCATCCAGACTAAACAGAGTTTAGTTTCTCAAGACAGGAATGATGAGGTTTCCTTTGGTGCTTGTAGGAATTAAGACAACTCACACATCCCAGGCTCTGCATTTACAGTGCTTAATGGCTGGACTCGATGAGCTCAGAGCTCTCTTCCAGCCCCAATAATTCCATGAATCAGCCATTCCATCTGGAAATCTGTTTGTTAGGATACCCATAGGCTCATTCTATTCAATGATGACTGTAAGGGTCTAAAAACAAAACAAAATCTCATAGACAGATATAAAAGTATTATCTGTGTATTCACCACCATGATAAGAAACCAAATATTTATGCAACAAAAGACACAAAAAACCAGATGTAGATTCAAAAGAGCCCTCAGAGGCGTCCTGGCTCAAAGAAATCGAATCAGTGATTTCCAGTGAAATGGTTCTGGGCTGAATCCTGAGCATTTGTGAAAAGCTGTGACAGAGTTCCATTCCCCTGCATGTCCCTGACAGCACCGCCCATGCCCAGCAGAGCTGAGGCACCTGCCAAGAAACAACACCTGAGTATGAGACTGCAGCTGGGTTCCTCTGATTCCTCTGTAAGGACTGGTACCAGGACGGTTCACACCTTCTCTTTTCTGCAGGGTGTAAATGACTCCTCTGTTCTGCACTGGCGTGTCCCCAGTGAGGCCACAGAGGAAGATGGGGCTCCCTCTGCAGCACTGAAATGCAGGAGTGAGCCCCAGGACTTTGATAAAGTGTGTTTAATTTAGAACAGACTTCAGCATGTGTGATCTCCTCAAGGGTTCTGACCCTAGATGCCCTTTTCCTGCCACAGGACACACATCTTTCCCTTGAGCACCTGCTCCAAACAAACGCTGTCTGCGCCTTCTCAGGTGTGCTTTATCCTTCTGCTCCCAGCTGCAGAGCACAACCAGCAGATCTCCCATTCCCAGACAAGCACAGCAGCTCTCTGGAGCTGGTGCAGGGCCCTAAACTGAGTCCCAGACAAGGCCAACTCTGCTGCTGCTGGGAATGGCATCCAGCTGAACAAAGCTCTGAGTGCAGAGCCAGCCCGTGCCAGCCTCGCTGGGCACTGCCCAGAAACCCTTCATGAACAGCAATGGCAAACATCAGAAACCACCCATTGCTGATGGGACTGCACAAGGATGGCATTTAGACAGGAAAGATGGGCCTGACTCAAATGAAAAGACAGTTCAGAAGCCAGTGCTTCTTGGAATGGCTCTTTTGTCATGTCCCAGTATCAAAACCACAAATGCTTCCCTTGAGCACACCAGAGCAAGAGTCCCAGAAGTGTGGAACATCCCCACACAGCAGCTGGTAGAGCTACACTGGAACAGTGAGAGTGAAATAACAAAACTTGGCTTCACTCAAAGAGCTGGTGAGATTTGCTGGTTCCACCTGCATTCTGAAATGCAGCCATGTGATTAGCACTAAATAAACTAAAAAAAAGATTTTTGCTCTTAAAAGGAGAAGTGTTTGCATTACCTTGACAAGAGGCATAAAAAAACCCAACCCAAAATATCTTCTCCATGACCAAACTGGAGACATTCATCCTGTGAGTCCAGTTTGGAGCTGGATTTTAACCCTGCAGTAAACAAACGCAGAGGAACAGCTCACACTCCCAGACACCCCTCCCTCTCTATCAGCAATATCCGTCAGGAACTGTGGGTACCTTTGATCAGAGCTTCAGATATTGTTCTAACTTTACACAATAATAAAAAGGAGAGGAAGGAAAAGAGCAGCCCTGGAAATGGGAGAGCAGCCCTGGATAATGGAGCAGCCCTGGTTTAATGAATCACAGGAAAAACTACAGGTTTGGGGTTTTTTTTAGGAACAGGGAATCTTCTGCTTTTCTGAAGTGTTTATAAAAATGACTCAGTGAAAGCTCCATGTAAGTGTGGAGGGAATTTCTAAGTGACTCAAGCATTAATAAGTCTGTAAATATGAACTGGGATCTCCATCCAGCTGGCCTTACAGCTTTGACAGATGAGTTTAATCCCGCCTCATCCCAGCGCTGCCATTCCACCCACAAACATGGCAGGGACCCTTCAGAAGGGCACCAGTGCTTCAGCTGTGCACACAAACCCTGCCTTTACTGCTGGGCTACCAAACAAGAGCTCCAAAACCTGAGATTAAGGTGATTTTTGCAGTACTGAAGGTGTAACAAAAGCCACGTTTTCCTCTGCTCCTCACAGCACTGAGCTCTGAACTCTGAATAAGCCACCCACTCTGAATTCAGTGGGGTGGTTTATTTCCTGTTTGGGAAAGAACACGAAGTTCTTCCTTGCTACTTTGACCAATTAAGTATTTTCCTGAACTAGCATGACAAACAGATGAGACTATCATAACATTTAGAGCTTTCTCAAGTCCAGCTATTCTTCTTCAGTAGCCAGCAGAGCATAAACATTTAATTAAAGTTGTCTAGACTGGAGAAAGTCTTAACCAGGTCATCCTCCACCGAGCACACGACGTTTGCAAAAACAAACCCAGTGCTTTGGCGTTGGGGCCACTTGGAAATGCAAACAGGGATTTTCCAGCCTGGGACACCTCTGTCCTGCAGAGCAGCCCCTGGGCCACCTGAACCACTGAGGCAGCTCGTGGAAAATGCATTTACAGCGCCACAGTCTCCAGAGTCACTTTATACAGGCGTGGCAATGTCACAGACAATTGTGCTCCTCCCTGAGACAGCTCTGCAACTCAGCTGCTGTCACTGGAGGTCACATCAAAATCTTCAACCCTTCTGATTTGTCCTGTCTGAACTGGACTCTACCTTAACTAGCTGTTCAACTTTCAGAACAGAAGGAACTTGACGGAGGAACACTCTGTTAGTGACCCCAAAGTGAAAAAAATCAACCTAGATCTCAGATCCCAGCACAGAAAACACAAATCCACAGAAAATCAAGGTTAAACGAAAATGAAATAAGGTTACAAAA
This sequence comes from Geospiza fortis, assembly GCF_000277835.1. Classification (NCBI taxonomy): domain Eukaryota; kingdom Metazoa; phylum Chordata; class Aves; order Passeriformes; family Thraupidae; genus Geospiza; species Geospiza fortis. Next base: position 353,223 of record NW_005054566.1, on the reverse strand, counting down.
TGCAGTGTTAGTTAAGGAGTGGAAAATTTCATCTGAACAGTAGAGATGACATACATACCTCCAACATCAGCAATGGTGCTTTGAAAGAAGATGCAATTCTGTGCAATTACATCTTCTGATTTAGTACCTCCACCTCTATCATCTCCAACATGCAGAACTGTGAATTTCCCAACAAAATACTCGAATTCCAGAAACCACTAAATGGATTATTCAGCAATTTTCAAGACTATTAAACTGACCTCTCCCAACAGGAAACGAAGATAACATATAAGCTTGGGGTGCTTTTAAAAAGAAGGAGGAACTATACATGTGAACTACTCTTAAAAATACACTTCCAGGAGACTGGAAAAATTAGGCATAAGCAGAGGGGGTTCCACTGAAACTGGCTGGCTTTGAGCTCCAGCTGGGGTAATGGGCCACTGCTAGTCTGTCTGGGAAGAGATAATTCTGATTTTATGGGGCAGAAGCAATATCTGACCCAACTGAAAAGATGTTTCCTGGGCAGGCAGGCAAAGCAAAGGCTTTGCTTTGTTAGGAAAAAGCTACTGTTTCCTCTTGGGATTTCCAGGCTGTTTTGGGATGTTCCCCACAACCCATTTCTGTATTTTTTTAAAAATAAAATATTTCTTTCTACTGAAACCTTGTTTATGTGACAGAATATTCTCTCTCTCTTCAGTAATCTTTACAACTTGTTTTACTGGAACATCAAACAGGGAATTTCCAGGACCTGTTTCAAGTGTTTTTTTGGACATCAAGTAGAGAATTTCTCCTCCCTGTAATTTCAGAGTTCAGGTTTTAACCCTTGGTACACAACAAACACACTCTTAATTAACTCCAGCTACTGAGTTTGCAGTTCTCCAGTGATAATTTGCACAGCAGTTTCTCCTTCATGTAGCAGAGAGTAGAATAAGCTTTAAATAGCTCCTTACTGCCTTGAACTTCCTTATTAGCTTCTCTCCCCAGAGACAGAAGTTGGGAATAAAGACAGGCTGAGGTCACAGCAAGCACTGAGAGAGAAGGGAAATGGGGGTGGGGACCTCTTGCTTTGCCCAAAAATAAATGTCAGAATGCTGGAGTGGGACTTGCAGTGTTGCACCAGCTCTGCAGCAATGCCAGGCACAGAGCCACCAGTAAATTGTCCAAATGCAGCATCTGTCCTAATTGCCATCATTATATCGAGTGAGCAGACCTGATAAACGAGAGCTACCCACACTTGCCCAAGCAAGACCTGTTACCTGTGGTGTTATCAGCTTTGAAAAACAGAATAAGCTTTCTCAGGAAATGTCCAGCAGCTCAGAGCTGCACTTCCTTTGCTGGGAGCTGTGGTGCCAGGCTGGCTGTGCCTGGGGCGGTGCTGCAGGGCTGCCCTGTGCTCAGGACAGGCTGTGGGCACCCCAAAACCAGCTGGGACCCAGAGCAGCAGCCCTTCCAGCAGGGAATGCACGGCCACAGCTCTCTGCTCCTGCTCAGCACACGCCTGGGACTCTGGAGGTGAGCAGGGGCAGCTTTGAAAGATACTGGCAAACCGAGCTGCTTCAAGCAAGAAACAAACAAAAACCTCCCCAGGCTTGCAATAAGGGCTGTAAGGAATGCCTGCATTCCAGCAAACAGCACCCATGGGAACACTGCTCCATGGAAGCTGCTTTCTAAGTGATGCACAAGCCCAATTTGCCCCATCTGTGAAAGATTTAACAGCAGGAACGTTTTGTATTACTGAACTTTTTATTTAAACAAGAGGCAAGCTTAAGTTTTTCAAACTGCACTGCAAATCTAATTGCTAAATCTACTAACAAACAACACCTAGTTTTTCATTAATATTGCTTTATAGTGCATCACTGCACTCAGAAGTAAAGAGATGAATACCAGCTCCCAGTCATTAACACAAAATAGTTTCTATTCCAGTGTAAATTGCCTGAGGCCTTATTAACATAAAGGAACAAGCCAGAAAGCTGCTTCCTGTTTTCTAAAAGTAAACAGAACCTCAGCTCTAATGTATGGAAAGCAGGGGGGAGGGAACAAAGTGCTCTGACACAGTGATAGAGATCCATTTAAATATTGAATTGTTTCCAGTCGTGGTGTGCTGTTTCAGAAGGCAAACTGTGGCTCATGCAACCCTTCCTACACTGCAATGAGGACTGGGAGTCTAACTCTCAGGATTATGCAACTCTCTGACAGCATCTGGGTTTTTTGGATGATATAAACACAATTATAACTACAGGAAAAGGAACACAATAAGAAGTCAGGCTTAAAATCTGTTCCAAGGAGAACATTGAAATTTATGTAGTGGACAGGAAGCTACTTTCAGACAAAAAAAAAAAAAAGTTTTTTTTTTTTTCCAAAGAGGTTTTAAAACAGAGGAAGCAAACTGAAGCACTGGGAAAGAATATTTTGAATACAGTCAGTTTGTCAGACAGCAAGGAAGAAAGGGCCAGGATTTGGGGAGAGGGGGGAAAAAGGAGTGAGTTCAACAAGCAGTGTCTGGAAGGCCTGGCTCAGCAGCTCAATCCTGACACAGAGAAACGGGGCCAGTGCCAGCCAACAAGTGCCTGATACCATGAGGGAGAGGAAAACTATTTTAAGCTTTGTCATCTGCATGCATGGATTCCTTCTGCTAAATGCCAGATGCAAAATGTTTGTCTCTAAGCGTGCAGGAATATCAATTATTGCAGACTGTACGACAACCAGATGACATGTTTACAAATTAAGGTACTCTTCCTCTGCAAGTGCCTGTCCTTTCCTATAATGTACCACAGGACTTGACTCAAACAACCAGAGCTCAGAATCATTTGAATCTGAAGCAGAAGTAAAATTAGTCCATGAAAGGAAATGTGTTTTTGTTACTATGGGGGAAGCAAACAGGCAGATAAAATTCTGATTTCCAGCCACTGACATCTACATGTTTAACATAACTGCTGGAGAAAAATCACTGCTGTGGTTCAGAGTTATGCAATCCCCTAGGAAAGTTCAGAGGATTGTACTCCACCTGCTCCCAGCATATACCCACATTTGACATAAAACTCTCACTGCTCCAAAGAAAGGCAGCTGCCGAGGCAGCACAGACACCCTGTCCATGGCCCTTGGGGAGCTGAGAGCTGTGGGACCATGTCAGACAGGTCCTGTGTGAGGAACAACAGCTGCCCCCAGCCCCAGGGTCCCACTCCTCTGCTGGAAACTACAGCGCCATTTATCCAACTTGTACAAGTCAAACTAAATGCTCTCAAAGAGTGCAAATCTTTAACTCAGAAGTTGTTTTCATTCAGGGCAGCACTTTTATGCATCAAAAGGTGAGTAAACAGATTAGCAAGGTTTCCTTTAATTAGTCACACACAAAGCCTTTCGGCCAGTGAGGCACGGTAATGCTGTTACCACAGCTACTATCAGCAAACAATGAGAAAAACAGTGTGAGGCCAGTATTTCTCTAGCTGTATATTCCAAATAAATGGAGAAAGCAGAGCTGGAAGGGCTCTGCGGCTGAGCCTTTGGCCAGGCAGAGATGAAGCAGGTACAGGAGTCCTCCTTGCAGAGCTGCTGCCAGCAGGGCCAGCCCAGGCTGCAGCACCACTGGGGACAGCTCAGGAGCCACAGAGCAGCACAGCTGGGCACCTACAGCCCCTCACCGTGCTGCAGGAACCGGCCAGACCCCGGGGCTGGCAGCTTTTCCCCGAGATCACCCTGAGGAGGCAGCAAGAGCCAGCTTGGATTTGAAGCTTTCATTGCCCTGTCCCACCAGCTCCAGCTGTCCTCACAATCCTGAGATGAAACACTGCAGCACATCCCTGACAGAGGAAGGGGAAAACAGCCCTAACCTTTCATTAGATCAGTATTTTATACTCCATAATTATCAAGCATAGGTTACAATTTCATTTAATTTCTTCTCAGTTATGAGTACTTGACAAATTATGTCAAAGGGTATTCTTAGTGTATTAATCTCCTCACACAAGAGGGAAGTGCAGGTTAAATTTCAACAGGAAGGATAATTGCTTTACACTACTGGAAGGTAGGCAATAAAAAGCCTCTGGAATGGAGCTGCTGCATTTCTTCCCATTGGTCTCTCTGTGCTCCACTGTACACTGAAATACTGAAGGGAGGCTTGTTTGGGTAACACATTCTGACCACACACAGTGAAAAGATGGATCTCAGGACAGAGCAGAAACTTACAAGTGTGTATCACAGCAGAAAACAAACCTTACACCAGACCAATAGTTTTGAGAGGGTAACAATATTCCTCCAAAATGAAAGGATTATCTAAATGGAAAAGCAACCAACAACAAACACAAGCATCCCAACTGTCCTGGAGAAGGATATGCCTCCACTCCCCTGAAAGATGTTTGGAATCAAGCTGGAGAAGCTTCTGCTGGAAAAGCAACTCCCTGCATCTCTCAGGCCTGGAAGCTGCCATTCCTCTTTTGAAATAGCTGCAAGTTTTACACATTGTGAGCAATGACAGGTCAGCTTGAAAAAGCCTTCAAGATTCAACCCTGAGACAACTAATTCCTTCCAAAATTGACCCCTGCCATCATTTATACCACTGATTTTTTCACTTTGCTAAGGCTGAGTGCCAAGCAGGCATCCTTCAAAGAGCAGCAGAACTACACATGGACAATGTATTTTCTAAAATAATGTGCAGGTTCAGTACCAACACAGCACACTGTGCAGAGAGCCACAGTCCCTGGTCCAGGCCAGCAGAGCACAGAGCTCACACCACAGCAGCAGTGTGCCCCTGCAAGAGGAGGCTCCAGCACCAGCCCTGCCTTGTCCCATCACATCCTCCCACAGCACCACGAGCCCAGCTGCACTGACACGGATTGAAAGTGCCTTTTGGGAGCAGTTTTAGCTGGCATCTGCCTCACTGGAGGGTTACACTAATGCTCCTGCCAGCAAAGGGAAAGAGTAAGCAGCTGAGCACTCAGGGCTGCTGCTCTCAGCAGTGCCAGCTTATGGTGGCTTAGTCAACACAAAGCCATGGATGCTTTTTACCCAGTGTGACGTTATTGTCACTAAAAGACTCATCTATGATCCCTCTTGGGGAGAAGAGTTCCTGCTTTAAGCAGCTCTCCTTGCTAAAGGAGAAAAAAAAACCTAGAAAGGAATTCTGGTGGACCTTTTACACAGCAGAAACACATGGTTCTTTATCAGAAAGGATGAAAACACACATGTAACACTGTATTTCAATAGCAAAATGCTTCTTGCAGACAGCTTCTGAGACAAAAATTATCTACAGCATTTACTATGTAATCCTGCGGATATTAAATGGGATTCTGAACCAGTAATGAACTTCACCTTGGATACAAGCTCTCTGCAGAACTCACAGTAGTACTGTTGTCACGTTTGTTTCTTATCCTGATACTTCAACCTACCTTTAAAGCCTCTATGACAAGATCTCTTGCTTCTAATTCTCCCTCAAGAATGCTAAACAGCGTCAGTAGTTCTGGTTTGCTGAGTTTTTCCAGATTCATCCTGAAAACCTGAAAAATAATGAAACCCAGTTTAGCAGGCATTTCTTTGGACATTAATATCAGTATTCGAAGCTATGACATATAATCTCCATTTAACCTCAGCTTCCAGCTTTCTGGACTGCAAATTGCCCTGAGGGGGGATAATTTTCTCTCCAGCTTCCAGCACCAGTTGCAGAAGATGCATTTGTCACCTCCTCCCAGGGGACAGGAACACATGCACTCCCAGATGGCGATGGCAGAATGTGTGGGCTGACAGGACAGGACAAAATTCACCGAGCAGCAGCCAAAGTTAACAGGAGAGGGGAAAAACAAGGATATTCAGAAATCATACTGATTACACATCTGCCTCCCACAGCTGCAAACACCACTGAGGAGCTGTGATGAATGAGGGCCAACGTGGGCCACCCACAGGAGCTCAGCAGTGCTGGGATCTGCTTCCTGGGAATGCCATTAGCCATACTGATGGAGCAGGCCCAAACCCCTGCACAGAAATCAATGCCACAGAAAATACACACTTCATTACTGTTCTTTCAAACTGTTTCAATATCAGCATCATTTATTAAATATAATTTTACTGCCCACATAAGAAGATCCATCATCTGAACTGCACATAAAGAGGCTTCATATTCCCTTGCATCTTTGCTGATACACTTAACACTGTCCCATAATAAGCCTTTTTGTTACACTATTTTGTTAAAAATGGAAATAATTTCAGAAAAATTCCTTGTCTCTGATGAAAATATACCCATTGATACAGTCTTGTGCTTTGCACAACCATCAAATATACTTTTCTGAGTCCAAGTCACGTCCATCTTTCACCACACTTCGTGTCAAGCAGAAAATGCTACAGCATCAAGAAGCTACTCAGAGATATCCAACTCCAGTGGCAAGTGATAAAGGGTTAAATTAGCCCCTGCTGGAGAATCTATCCAGCTGAAACATTCAGCTGAAGTCTAGCTTGTCTGAAGTCACTGCTCCTTTACAACTGATTTGCATAACTGTGCCTTGGAGAGTTATACACAAAAGCAAGTTCTGTCTTGTTTGTGCCAGAGCAGCTTTCCAGTGGCTGGGAACAGAAAGTTCTGTAGTCATCATACAGCAACAGAAATCAGAAATCTGCTCTGTGCCCCTCTGCTAGGCAGGGAAGTGTCTCATCACACCCACATTCCTGCCTCACACGGTGTTTTACATGGAATTCCAGAAAGCAGCAGCGTTTCTTACAGGCTCTGCTGGCTCTCCCTCCCTTGGCATGGGCTGCTCAAGGAAACACCAGTGGAAGGGACCACGAGTGGCTGTTCCAAAACCCAGCTGAGCTGGACACCACAGACTTGTCCCATTGCATTTCTGTTCCCTGCTGCAGAGCCAGTCACAGATTCAAGAGGAAAACCCCCAAGTGGAACGTTTGGGAAATCTGCTCATGTTTGTCATCGTGCCAAAAAACCTTGATCAAAACTTGACACAAAGGCACAACTTAGGAAACTCACTGTACTGACTAAAATCCCATTTCTGTGGGCCAGGGCAGTGCTGGTCACCTCTGGTCAGTCTGTGGATCCTGGCAGAGATGTCCAGGTGGGAGCTTGACCATCTCCCTCTCTCTGGACATGGCTGGTGGGCTCTGCTGCCATGGGGAGCCTGGCTACTGAGACCACGTGGAAGGAGTATGATTTACAACTTGGTCATCTCAGAAAAATGGAAGAGAGGGCAACAGAAGCAGCAAATAAATGCTAAAACATTACGAAGTAGTTACACAGAGTGAGAAAAGACATAGCCTGGTTCTAGTCTTTGATATTTACCATGTTTGTGCTGGTGCTCATGTCAAAGCTGCAGCATTTCCCTGGGCAGCCTTTAGATGTGGAATATCCAAACATCTGCTTAGGAGGTGCATGGCTTGATTTCAAAACCATCTCAGTCCTTGCTCAGACTGAATTCACAGGTTCTAAGACTGAAGCAATACCAGTGGGAAATACCTTTTATTGCCAGACACTCACCAGGTTACAGTAGCACTGGGGCATTATAAACCTGAATGAAAAAGGAGATCTTAGAACAAAGTGTATCATATAATTCTGTTACCCCAGGACAGTAAGTGTTGGACATGGACTTTCAACATGACAGTATCCATGCTTTTCCTTTAAAAAGAGATGATGTGGAAATGTGCAGCTGCATCTCCCCAAGAGCTACCAAGCAGCTCAGTCTTATAGCAAGGACAGCTACCAGCTGCAGGTTGGTATTTTAAAGCTATTAGTCAGGGCAGCAGTAATTTCTGCTCTATATTCTAACTACTCCCATTGTGACTTGTACTTCCCAGTGTTGTAGGAATAAGCCATGCTATTCTTACCACGCCTCTGTAGTCTTTAATGTGCTTAAGAACATAAACAAGCCCTGTCCTAAAATATACAGGTAAAAATACTTAAGAGAAATAAAGAGCAGGAGCTAGTGTGCACAGTAATCATTTACCCAACAACAAGAGGTAACATTACAGGTATGTAAGTGGTACAGCCTCAGCTTCCTCATGTGCAACCTGCTGCAGAAGATCTGCATCAGTTCCTTCACACTGCTGTGGGAACAGCCTGGGAGCAGATGCAACAAATAAAGTCACTGCTCTAAAAACCCACTAAAATGTACCTGTATTCTCCAGTGCTCTGCAGGGAACCTTCAGAGCACCCCAGGCAGATGTCTGTTATGCTGAATGGACCACAATCCCAAGCATTCCCTTTAAGGGCCATTCTGCACTTGGCAGCTGAAAATTCGTGGGAAAAAAAGCCCTGTTCATTTGATGTTACTATTTTACAGAAACAAGAAGCATCTCTGGATCAGAGAGATAATAAGCATGCATTTGAGCTCCTTTTTCCTTATCCAAATCTAAATCCAAATCCCTTCCCAGCCCTCCAGGCTCCTGAGCTGACCTTTCCAAGGCTCTTTCAAGCTACACATCCCAGTGCCTTCCCTCATCCCATGCTTTATCAAAAGATCACACCAACTCTACTAAATTACACAGTTCGCCCCCTAGCCAACAGTCTCGTTCTACCAAAGGGATCTGGGCACTTCAGCTGGGGAACCTGAGCCTCCATTGCCAAACCTTTAACCAAGAGACAGAGCTTCCCAGCATCAGAAACAAGATCCAGCAAGTGTCAGGGCACGGTACCCCTTTACATCCAGGGAAATACACTGAGTGCACTCACACAGATCACAAACCACAAAGACCTTGTTGTTTAGTCTGATTACATAAATATTTTCACTGAGTCTGAGATACACCACCATTTTTGGACAATAAGCCAGAGTTTAGAGCATAAACAAAGATAATCACTTTCTGCTTGCCTAAAGGTGAGCTTCCTTTCAGCTACAGACCACTGGAGTCCCCTTGACAGAGCCATGCCCACCCTGCAAGGAGAAAACACCTTTCTAAGAAAGCTATTTCCCGGTATTTCACTGAAAATAACCATGGAGAGCAGTTTAAGTGTCCGTACACCAAGAGAGCGGGGGAGTTATCTCTGGCATGTGCCACTTGAGGAACTCTCAGATAGGCTGGCAGCCGTGGCAGCTCCCCCGCGCCCTCAGCCACGGCGGGGTGATCCTGAAAGCACACCAGGTTACAGCTCACTGCTCTCCACACGCGGGCACAACCCCCCAGAGAATGCTGCCAGCTCAGGAGAACCTCGCCCTCCCACCTCCAGGGCTGGAGTCGGGGCCAGGAACCCAAGGGGAGCTGAAAGCACAGCCCGAGACATGGGGAGGCAGCTTCAGGATCCTCTGCGAGCTCTTGGCTCAAAACTCTTCCACTTTTTAAAAAAAACATCACGAAGAACAAAGCTTGTAGCTCCTTCTTCCTCTGAAAGAGGGTATTTCCTAAACCTACACCAACGCAACAATGCCACAATGCCGATAATTCTGAATCAGCTTAATTGTCTTTCCTGTGTTCCTGAAGAGGAACCAGCATTTTCCAGAAGCCAGCACGGGCAGTCGTGTAATCACATTAATGGGAGAACTGAAATGACCAGTTGGAGAAGTCCTGACAGACAAGTTCCCAAAACTGCTTCTGCGTGTATCGAGTGGTGTTTGAGTAGTTTCAATAATTACATATGTTCATGTAATGAAAAATGCTAACATAGACCTAATAACTGTGTATCCACAATGCTACCTGGCATTGCATCACTCCTGTGGAGATCCAGGTTAAAATGAGAACTGTTTATACTTCCTTCACCTTTGTATCTCAGCCCTAAAGGAAAAAGGGCAGTACCCACAAAAAGCCATCCTCACCGCGTTAGGTTTTGAACTAATACTCAGAAGGAAGCAAATTAGCAAAATTTCAGCATGGATTTTGTGGGGGTCCTTGAAGCCCCCGTGCAGAACCGAAACCATCGCTGGCTGCTGACCTTCA
>NW_005054566.1:326380-342191 GCF_000277835.1 Geospiza fortis | reverse complement strand
CGGACAGTACAGCACCGGCCGGTAGGAGGGGCTTTCCAGGTCTGGAAGTCATCTCTCTCTAGGCTGTTCGGTCACTTTACACTTTGCAATTTTTAACATGCTGTAGAGGTACTGGCACAGACTGCCCAGAGAAATTGTCCTGCCGGAATGACCAGCGAGCAAGTGACCCCACCGACGGTGCGTGCCAGCCTGGAGGTGTCCAAGGCCAGGTTGGACAGGGCTTGGAGCAACCTGGGATAGTGGAAAGTGTCCCTGCCCATGGCACGGGGTGGAAGGAGATGAGCTTTGAGGTCCCTTGAATGACATTCTGTGATTCTGTGATTGCCAGGTGTGTCAGGCACAGGCAGAACAATCAGGTACCCTGAGAGTCTGTGCAGGGTGGAAGGAAACAGTGCCAAAGAGAGGGCAGGTCCAGATGGCTCCAGCAGCTGCACAGATGGGGACAAGCACAGGTGTGTGCAGGAGGTTCTGGATCCCTCTGCCTGTTAGGGAACTGCGACCTGAGTGCCAGGGAAGGGCGAGGGGCTCCAGGAGCTGCAGGTCCTGTGGGATCAGAGCTGCAGGTCTCAGCTCTTTGGGAAGCCAGGGAGGAACCGGGATGGGACCCTCAGCAGCGCTGGGCAGGCTCCTGTCCTGCTGGGGAGGATCAACCACCAAAAACTCCCAGAGGGAACGTGGTGGTAAGAGAGAGATTTGTCCTGCAGTATCACAGGCAAGAGAGATCAACCACAAACACAAACAATTAGGAAGAAGCACATCTGTCATGTTCTTGATGCTGTCGGAATGAGAATCCATCTGGGAAAAGAGCCAGCCCTGCCTCCCTGGGAATTATGCATTTTTTCTTTTTAAATATTGTATGACATCCATCTCTGGAGCTGTGTGTTGTTTGTGCTGGCATGTGGGTGTGTATTTCTGAAGGCTCCCCATATTAACACAAGATCTATAGTCTCATTTTAGAAAATTTGCGGCTATAAAAATATATTCTGGGTTTGACTGTGTGTTTTTCCCTTCCTTCCTAAAACTCTGGAGCCACATAAAATAGCTTCATAAAGCTTGTAGGGCTTTTTAAACTACAAGTTACTGCCTTGCCTTGCTTTTCAAAATGCACTCTTGATTTTAAGTGTTGGGATATTGTTTGCTTTTAAACTAGTGAATGCTGGAAAGTTGCTCTAAATTCCTTTTTTATTTTGCTGCTTACTGAGAAAAATTCCATTATACCAAAGGGAAATGGGAATAAAGCATTGCATAAAAATATATGGTATATAACAAAAAAAACCCCTCAGTCTTCTAAAATGAGTATGCAGGAAAAGGGTAGAATTCTATCAGCATTATCCCTTGAGTAAATGCCCTCCCTTGGGAGGTACCCAAAGGAGTGTGAGCCCCTCCTCAGCCCCAAAAAATCTCTGCTCTGGTGATGGCTGCCCAGGGCCAGGGGAGTCCTGGATCCTGGTCCCTGGAGGTTTCTGGCTCTGCCAGAGCGGGGCTGCTGCTCCCAGCCCCTGGAACGACTGGCACTGAGGGACAGCACAGGGACCCTGCAGGCTCCCCTCAGGAGCTCTCAGCTGCTCCCAGCCTCTGCTCCCAGCCTGGAAAGGCGCCCGCCCAGCAGGACAGTGACTCTGAGCCCCCAGAGCCAGGCTGGGGCTCCTCACTCCCCTCTCCTTTCAGTCACTTTGTGAGTGCTGGAGCGAGAGTGTGTGAGCAGCCAGGGAGCAGCTCCAGCTCCAAGGACTTGGGAAAGCCCTTTTTCCAATCAGGCAATTTGTGATTTCAATTGCTAAGTGTTTCCCTTCCATTCCTTGGCACTCTAGCACTGTCTGAATTGGCTTCCTCAGCACTTCAGGAAGGCTTGTGTTACATTATGTAAGATTTAACAGCCATCACTTCTCCAAAAGTAATACAGAAAAGTGTTTTTTATGACACAAGAGGGAGATTTCTCATTTGTGAAGCTGATTCTTTGTTATTTTCAAATGACTGCTTTGGTGCAACTTCAATCTAATAAATAATAATTTCAATGAAAAAACTAGAAGGAATTTTGTTGATATTTTGATAAATGGAAATGCCTGCTGAGAGGAAATTAAATTTGTCTTTTTATCTTTATAGGTGCATATCATATACATTTATGTGTCATATTTAGATATAAGGGCCCTTGAGGACACTGCCTGCATTCACAGAAGCACAGGATGGGTAAGGTTGGAAATGGCCATGGTGGGGTCCCCTGGCCCAGCCCCTTTTGTGCCTTTCTGGAGCTGAGCTGAGGTCATTAAACCTCCAGGAAGGGCTCGTTTGTCCCAGCTTTGCTCTGCATGTGCTGTCCCACATGGAGCTGACAGATAATTCCTCCCCCAGTCCTGCCACAGACCCAGCCCAGGAACCATCCCAGGCTTTCTGATCCCTTTGGGTGATTTCCTTTTCTCTCCCTGACCATTTATTCACCCGTTAATCCATCCACTGGCCTTTCTCATGGACACACTGTCCCTCTGCCGGGAGCAGGGGGCCCTCCATGGGTCCCACAGCCTTTGCATGGTCTGCCTGGGCAGGGAGCTTCTCACCATCCCTAAGATATTAATTACAGGCAGCGAGAAGGACTGTTGCTTTGCTCTCCTGAAGCTGTTCAGCAATTTCCATGGAAAAAGCTCTCTGGAGCTGCTGGGTTGGTGGTGACTTTCCCGGCAGTGATTGAGTGCTCCGATAAGGAGCAGGAGTTTGTTGCTACCTCATTTGCTGTGCGGGGCTCTTTCTCTGCAGCACTTAATGCTGTTCTGGCCAGACCAAGGTGTAAAAGGAGTGGAAAACAGAAATATACTTGGAAATTGCCATCATCTCAGAGCACAGCCCTTGGTCATGCTTTCTTTGAATTACCCTACACTCTGTGTGTGTGGGGGAATTGCTTTCTGTGGTGGAAAACTGCTTGCCAAAGCCCTGGGACCCCGAGTGATTCCTGTGCTCTGCAGTCGTGAGAGCAGAGAGGAGACAAGTGTGAAAACCAGGACAATAAATGGGAAGGGCAAGCTCTCCCTGCACCGACTGAGCACTGATCTGCCTGACTGATGTTCCCTAATTATCTCCCTAAGTGGAAAAGGGGGAATGCCAGGAGCTGTGTGGGGCTCACACAGCTTCATGGCTGCACAGTGTAAATTAGTCCTCATTTTTGAGCAATATATTTCTGCATGGCACCTGTTCTTGCCATCACTCCTAGGTTGTCTTTCTTCACCAGCTGGTTTGCTCTGTTTTATTTCTCCCTCATGGAAACTCATTTATTATTGTACATTAGTGTGTGAAGCCTTGGAGCATCTCTTCCTGCATTTGAAGCAGGAGGAAACGCTCCCTCTGTGACATTCCATGCAGGGCTGGCTCTCACAGCCTCGCTGAGCAGCTCTGAGGGTCAGGATGGGGTGGTTTGGTCAAACCCATTGTAATGAGCAACGTGTTTAATCACCAGCTGGGCCTCTCCTGAGCACTGAATCACAGAGCAGAAGAGTTTCCAGAAGAGGAGCCTTCTGCAGTCCTGCCAGTGGTGGAACTGGGGCTGCAAAGAGCTGAATCTGGGGAGTGCAGGGGACGGGCTTCACCCCCCAAACACCCTGTGACATCCTGTCAGAGCACAGAGCAGCTGCTACCAAGGCTGCAGAAATTAGAAGTTACACTGCGTATGCACAGGGTACAGGGGAAGTCAGCAGAAAACAGCTTTACCTTCTATGGGCACTACCTAAAAAAGAGAAATACTGACTGCTGCTGGAATTCAGCGTCTTTAGGGAGTGCTCTGCACCTCTGGAGAGGAGGAGCAGACCTTGCAGCAGTGGCCCTGGGCTGCTTGCCCTGTGCCTGACTCACTGTAGGAGCACGGGGGAACTCTGCACTCACATGATCCACATTATCCAACTTACAACTTTGTGCCGTGTCCTCACTCACATTATGCAGCTTGCACCTTTGTGCCGTGTCCTCTGCCCACAGGGATCTGGCCCTCGCTGCATCCCCAGCCCCTCTGCACACTGAGCCTGCCAGCAATGACAGAGTCCCCCAGCATGTCCCCCTGACTCTGCATTCCTTGGCCCATGCTGGGTATTTGTGTGCCAGCCCTGCTGCTCGTTAATGTGCCACGGAGGGTTTCTCTCAGCAGGCACAGTGGCACCCAGAGCTTTCCTAATGGGGATCAACGGGCCACAAAGGAACAGCCACAGGGCTCTGCAGCTTCCACCCCTCAGCACCTGCTGCACCCACCCTCCAAACCAGGAAAATCCTAATGTGGCCAGAAATTCTGGGTTAATTCACCAGTGCCTATGTAAACTGAGGATGAGTGTGCCACAAGGTGGTTTTCTCTGAAGTGCTGTCACAATGGGAATTCCTCAGAACTGGGCACAGGAGGCAGAGATGCTGCAGACCTGCTGCAGATTAAACACAACCATGGGGCATTTCTGGGCCATTTAATGCACCAAGCTCCTCCTGTCCCTTCCCCTGGAAAATCTGTTACCCCCGAAGTCTCAGAGGGAGTCCTGTTTTTCCAGGGAACATGACAGATATCAAACACAGCGCTGAGAGAGGAGCAGGAGCCACCCAGGGCATGGGTCCTGCCTGGATTGTTTCTGAGCTGGCAGAGGGGCATGGAAGATAAGAAGGAAGAAGATGTGAAAGCAACACTTTAAAGGCCATGGGCAATGAGGCAAGTCAGGAGGAATAATAAGAGCCCTGTCTGCATTAGGACTTCACTTACAAATAACTTGTGGAAGGTGGCTCTGAGCTCACTGTGATTTCATACCCGATTAAACCGTGCTGCAGAGTCCTGGGGGCAGCTCGTAAACACGATTTCTGCTCTGTGCTGCTCACAGTCATGATGCTCCAGACACATTTGCTAATCATGTTTCCCCTGGTGAAGTGCTGCCTCAGCGTGACCAGGCTGGGTGGGCAGGAGCACAGGGGTGGCCCAGACCCTCTGTCCCCGAGCCCAGCTGGCACAGGATGGAGCTGGGCACCGGCCCCAGCAGCCCCACGCTGCAGCAAGAGCAAAGGTATTTCCCAGGCTTGACCTTGGGTCTCCAAAATTCAGTGTACTCAGCAAGAGGAGAGGCTCTTGGGGATGTGGGGGTGTTCAATATCCTCAAAAGCTCCTGCAAGGACCCAGGTGCCCCTATGGGGAGAGACATTTCAGCCCCACAGCACAGAGGGGAGCTGGCCTGATGCTGTCATGCGTGTCAGGCTTGCTCACATTTAGCAGATTACTTTAGAATTTGCATTCAGGCAATGGGAGGTGAAACAGCAACCATAAACTTCATCAGCCTCATCAGTCTCGTGTATAAGGTGATTTACATAATTTGCTATTTCCATGGGGCTCCTGTTTAATTTTTCCACCCCTTGTATGATCAAATATACCTACTTCCAGATGAAATCCTCAAGTTCAGAGGATTAACCTGCCTGCAAGAAGTAACAATGTTAACAGCTTGTTATCTCCAAAATACAATTCCAGGATCCCTGCAAGCTGGAGAAACTCAGCTGTCTCCATCCCTCAGGGAATGGCATCACTTCCAGGGCTCTGAGAAAGAACTTGCACGTCCAGGACTCCCCTTTCTCCCCCTCTTCTGGGGCCTGGGCAGATGAGGATCACAGAAAGCTCCCGTGTGTCCAGGCAGTGTCCAGGTTTGATGTGCAAGGCTCCCACAGGGGTGCAGCATTGCGCCTTGTGCCCGGAACGGAGCTGCTGCTGCACTGCTGCTGCTGCACTGCTGCTGCTGCTGCAGCTCCTGTGCTGCTGCTGCACTGCTGCTGCTGCAGCTCCTGTGCTCGGGCAGGGAGGGCTCACATCTCCATGCCAAGGGAAGCAGCTGCTGTCACAGGAGCTGCTGTGGCCAGTCTGAGTAAGCCTGGTCTCCAGGAGCAATGCACACCGAATTATTGCAGTGGGAGCTGGGATGTCACGGGCTCTGTGGCTCCTTGGAGGGCACGGAAGAGAGGTGTCACCCCTGCCTGCCTCAGTTTCCCCACACCGAGTACCAGGATGGCGGTGTTGGCAGTGCAAGGACAAGGGCATTGCCAATGTTAATTAATATCAGTTTGCAAAATGAGCTCTCAGACAGCAGATTCATTCCAACCTCCTGCTCGGGAATTCACCTGTGCACACAGGTGGATCCATGGAGTAGCATGACTCAGGGAAGCTGGCTCATGGCTCGCTCAGGGAGAGGGGATTCTCCCAGGCTGGCAGTGCCTTCCTGCTGCCAGGCCAGTGAGGGACCCACCCTTGTCCCTGCCACCCTCCCGACCCCGGGCATCCTCCACCCGCAGCGCCTGAGCGACGGAGACGAATGACTCTTTGTCTGACAGGAATTAATATTTAACCCAGCCTTCCTCACACCTGCCTGCTGGCCGGACAGCCCTGCCTGCCTTCTCCTCGGTGGGCAGAAAAGCCTGCGTTGATCTGCTGCTAAAAATAGGAGCCCCAGGTTTGGAGGCAGCAGCACCAGTGAGGCTGCGAGAGGTTCCTCACATCTGTTGCCTGGCAGAGGCCCAAAGTGTTTTTCTGGTACAAGGGGCTTTTTTTCATGCATCACCAAAGAACAGAGCTGCTATTTTTAGCTCTAATAAGCATATTTAATTTCCTACTGCCTCATTCCTACTGTTTTGTGCGAGTAGCATTTCTGAGCGTGACCCTGGGGAGCAGGTGAGGATCTTGTCTGCATCCCTTGAGGGTCCAGAGGGATGCTGTTCCTCCCAGCACCGTCAAACACTGGCATTCAGTGAAGAAAGATGCACTGGGGCTGCTCCAGATGTAACCCCCAGGCTCCCACCTCCACTGTGGGGTGCTCTGGGCAGGGACCCCTCACAGCCCCCAGTGCCCTGTTCCTCTCCGGGGCAGCAACGGGCTCCCATTACACAAACAATCCACACAACACCAAAGGTCACTCATTGGCATTCCAAAGTGGCCACACTGTGCCACAACTGCCAAGCTGCCTCTGCCATCAGCTCAGGGACACCCCGGGCTGTGCCTCCCATCAGCACCTTCGATGGGGGGACACTCCAGCTGCCCAAGTTCACTTTCCATCTTTCCATGTTGCTGGTTTTGGCCAGGGGAGGGGATGCAGGTGCTGAGCTGTGCTGTGTGAGAAGTGACATAAAAACACTTGGCATGCCCATGGCTCACTGCCGAGTCTGGGCTGCAGACACAGCCCTGACAACGAGACAAACACAGCCCAGTCCTTATCCCCACTGATCAATGTGGCTCATCAGCTTTGTGAGACAATCCCGGCCCAGAACCCCCGAGTAATGGCTTGCCAATGCCAAGTAATTATAATGATGTCCTGCAAGTGAAGCAGAAACAACCAAGGAAAGGGATTTAAAGCAGTTGAATCGGGCTGAGTTTCCCTTGAGTTCAGCCCCATCCCAGTGCTCTGTCAGCCCAAACCTGTGCTCGATGGCATTTCCTTGTTGGCTTTCAGCAGCTGCCCATCCTCTCTGGCCCTCTGCTCACTGTCCCCACCCTCGCCCTGGGAGAATGTCTGTCCTTGAGGGTGGCAGAGCCCTGGAGCAGCTGCCAGGGAGAGCTGGAGTGTCCCTCTCTGGAGACATCCCAAACGCACCTGGATGCGTCCCTGTGTCCCTGCTCTGGGTGACCCTGCCTCGCAGGGCATTGAATGTCCAGACATCCCTTCCAACCCTCTTCTGTGATTCTACAGCCCACCCCACGCTGTCATTTCCCCAGCCGTGTTCCTGTCCCCCACCCCACGCTGTCATTTCCCCAGCCGTGTTCCTGTCCCCCAGCCCTCCTGGCTGCAGCTGTCCCCAGCCATCTCTGGCACCACTGCAGAGACAAGCCCAGCTCCTGCAGCTGAGAGCTCCAAGTGTGCTGTGGATTCCTACCTGGCAGGGCTCAGATGTTTGCTGCAGACTTGAGCCTTGTCATGGCTGATTTTATTTATCGTTGTGTGAGTGCATTTCCAAATAAAACAGAAAGTGAACAAATAAACTGGATGACAGAGCCATAAACCCTGCGCCTGCTCATTCACTTGAAGAAAAGCCTACTTCAACTAATTAACCTGTGCAAGCCTTGTGCTGTTCATAAACAAGCCAGGAATTAATAGTGGTTGTTTTTTCCAAACAGGCAGCATATGCCAGTAAATCCTTTTTGGGCAGCAGGAGGAAAGAGCTCCCCTTTCTGGGGTAGGTACTGCACCAACAGTGAGAGCTCTGAAATGAGGGTGAAATATTGGAGCAGGTTTGTTTCCTGCTTTGGCTGCCTGTGCTGAGAACACCTGGGATGTGCTGGAGTGGAAGCTGCAGCTCCCCCAGCACTGGGGGATTACAGAAACGAGCACCAAAACAGGGTTTTCTGCATCAAATCTGCTCACAGATCCAGCGGGAGGATGGATTATACAGTACAGCAGTCTGAGAGGCTGAGAGGAGCAGACAAGAATGAATAAATAGAGCTGAGGATCTGTGGGCATGGTCATGAGAAGGAAAATAAACAGTGGGAAACGCTGGCACAGGGATGTCCTGGCCCTGCACAGGGGAGGGCAGAAGGTGCCTGAGGCTTTTCAGACCAGCCCTGGCTGTGCACTGGTCACACACACATAAAGGGAGACTTGGGAAAAGAGAGAGGGGGCAGAAATACAAATCAAGGAGTAACACTTTTGAAGGAGAAATTATAAATTGCAATTTAATCACATAATCACTTTGACACTCTCAAGCAAGCTAATTTCTTCCCTTGCCTCATTTCACCCACTTGGCAAGATGAATCTTGATGAATAATGTCCTATGAATATTTAATTTTTTGATCAATTTGAATTTTTTTTCTCCTATCCCTACCTGCTGGAAAAATCAGTTCTCTTTTCCTCTCACAAACATACAGAGAACAACAGCTTGTTCTTCAACTTCCATCCTCCCCTGTTTTCATCCTTTTTTTCCTCCCCTTTGGAAGGGTTTTTGGCCAAGCAATGATCATTGTCATCACCCCTTGCCCGTCCTCTGCCAGCTAGGAAACTGGGGCCAACCAGGGGATTTCCTCAAACCAGAACACCTTTGCAGACAGGCAGGAAAATTGATAATCTCAAACGGCTGTAAAGCAGTTGGAATACAATCATGCTGTTTGTGCAGGAGTTTGGTGACCGAGGAGAGCGGAACAACGCTGTCCCTGTGAATGGCACTGGCAGGGGCACCCTTGGGTGAGGGGGGCTCTCATCCTCGGGGTCACCTCCAGCACCTCCTGCTCCTTGATGGCCACAGAGAGGGCTGTGGAGACCCCTGCCAGTGCAGCTGGGTGTGCCTGCAAGGGCCGACCTGAGAGCACCCAACACCTCCTGGAGCAGGCGGGGAGGATAAATGGTCCCTCTGCATCCCTGCCTCTTTTATTTGCTGTTTTTCTTTGTTTCTTGCAACTGTTCAATCCGTTTCTGCCCAAAATTGCCAGAATGAGTTTGAACTTACTACAGACCTCGTTTGCAATAAAACTGCTCTGAAAGGCTCCAGCCCCTGGCCCTGGGTCCTGACAGGGTGATGATGGTTTCTCTGCACTAGAAACAGTCACAACCACACACAAGCCTCCAGGAGCTCTCTGTGATGTGCTGGAGAGGAGAACAGCTCAAACAGCTCTGCTGTACAGTGGGGACAGGAGTGCTTGCCCAGGGATGAGCTGGGGAGGAAATGAGCACAGAGGAATGGGGGAACAGCCATGAAGGAATGGAAACAGAGAGATGGAGATGTCTGCGGGAGGAAGGGCAAGGTTTAGCTCCCAATACAGCTGGACAAACCATTCCAGCTGCAAATCAACACAGCAGCACCCAGCTCTGCCCTTTCCCCTGCCCCCATCTGTTGCCATTTGCTGTCCTGAAGGGGAGCAGAGCTGTGCTCTGAGATGAGCCAGGACTGTGAATGCGCCCGTGCCTCAGCACCCATCCAAGGCAGCTGCCAGCTCCCCCTTTTTGTCCAATCACCCCCACAGCTCCTGTCTCTGAGCCCTGTGCCTGACCTCTGCCTCTCAGCATCTTCCTCCAAAGCCTGTACTAGCATGAAGTCAGTCCTGCACAGACGTACAGGGCAGAAAACACTTCCCCTCCTGAAAATCCCAGCACAGTTCTGTCTCTGGGTTATTTTAAAGCCTCACCAGCACAATCCCTGTGCCCTGCTGCTGCACAGAGCCAATTCTCTCTGAAATCACCCAACTTTGGAGCCGTGCTCTCCATGCCCCATTACTTCTGTCCAAGATATTTTTCTTCATTTGCAGGAGCAGAGGTGCAGCCTAACGAGGGTACCCTGCTAATGGCACTCACTCCATCAGGAGCTGGGCTCCGCTTCAGACCGTGGCTCCACACTGCCACAGAGCTGAATCTCACCACGAGGGCTTTAATTCGGGATTAACCGATCGGGAAATTAGATCAGTGCTTCCATCAGTCATCCTGCCCTCCCTGCTGGGCTGCTGGGCAGGGCTGCAGGAGGAGCAGGCTCGCAGGAAGGGCCGTGCCCGAGGCTGCCAGAGCTCCTCTGGGGCTTGGATGGTGATCCCAGAGCTCCTCTGGGGCTTGGACAGCAATGCCAGAGCTCCTCTGGGGCTTGGATGGTGATCCCAGAGCTCCTGCAGGGTTTGGACAGCAATGCCAGAGCTCCTCTGGGGCTTGGATGGTGATCCCAGAGCTCCTCTGGGGCTTGGATGGTGATCCCAGAGCTCCTGCAGGGTTTGGACAGCAATGCCAGAGCTCCTCTGGGGCTTGGATGGTGATCCCAGAGCTCCTCTGGGGCTTGGATGGTGATCCCAGAGCTCCTGCAGGGTTTGGACAGCAATGCCAGAGCTCCTCTGGGGCTTGGATGGTGATCCCAGAGCTCCTCTGGGGCTTGGATGGTGATCCCAGAGCTCCTGCAGGGTTTGGACAGCAATGCCAGAGCTCCTCTGGGGCTTGGATGGTGATCCCAGAGCTCCTCTGGGGCTTGGACAGAGCTCCCAGAGCTCCACAGGGCTTGGATGGAGCTCCCAGAGCTCCTTTAGGGCTTGGACCGCACTCCCAGGCACAGGGAGGGTTTTAATGTGTCCTGTGCAGGCCCAGGAGCTGGACTGGATCACCCTTGTGGGTCCCTTTCGGCTCAAGATATTCCATAATCTTTATGCTTAAGTCAAAATTAATTTATTATCCTGTTTAAACCAATATCCTGCTGTATCCATCACTGTTTGTGTGTGTGGCCCTGCAGATGAACACACATATGTGCACACACACACCTGATCCTGTCAATTCCTGCTCTTTGCTTGCATTTCTAGGGCAACACTCAATGGAAGATGGAACATGATAGAGGCCCCAGCTGGGGAAGCCAGGATCCAGCCCAGGCCCCAGAAAGTCAATGACTCTGCAGGAGAGGGTGAGGATAACTGCGGAGATTTGCGAGGAAATCGCTGATCTCCTGATACAAAGGGTCACAGGGCTGTGCTGGCGGGCAGTGCTGAAGGGAAAGGTAAAGGCAGAGGATCAGAGCACCCCAGGCATGGCTGTGGCAATCAGCATGGCTTTGTTCCTTTGTTGGAGATGGCCAGGCAGCCGAGTGAGCTCGTGGAGATCTGGCTGCATTCTTGCAAAAGCCATTCATTGAAAATTAATGACAGCTTAAGTTTTCAATTAAATTTTAATTTAAGCTCTGTGACTGGTGCAAATCAGCACAGTGCCACTCGTGTCAGTGATTTATCTCAGCTGAGGATTTGGCCCCACATCTCCAGTGAAAGCTCTGCCAAGATAAGCTGCAGTGGAGATGCTCAGGCCAGATTCCAAAATGTGCTGAAGCCCTGAAAGGTGGAGATGGGCATGAAATCAATGCAGCCTGGGACCTCTGAAAACTCCATTAGGGACCTGGCTGAATCTCCAGGAGTGTCAAGTACTGCCCCAAGTGTAAATTTGCCATAAAGGGAAAAAGTCCTGCAATCCCCAAAGCCTCTTTTCTTTACCAAGTGGGATCTGCTCACGGCTCTGCTCAGGGTCCTGGTGCAGATCAGAGAGCCCCAGAGTGGTCTGGGAGCTCAAAGCCCACCCAGTGCCACCCCTGCCATGGCAGGGACACCTCCAGTGCCCAGGGTGCTCCAGCCCTGTCCAGCCTGGCCCTGGGCACTTCCCCAGGTCTCCTTGGCTGACACAGCCTGGAACAAGGAGAAACCTGAACCTGTGTCTGTTCCATGAAACTGCCTCTCCTGGCTCACCTGTGTGCTCCCAGGTGGGTTCCTGGCTCACCTGTGTGCTCCCAGGTGAGTTCCTGGGTCACCTGTGTGCTCCCAGAGGGGTTCCTGGCTCACCTGTGTGCTCCCAGGTGGGTTCCTGGGTCACCTGTGTGCTCCCAGGTGAGCTCCTGGCTCACCTGTGTGCTCCCAGGTGAGTTCCTGGCTCACCTGTGTGCTCCCAGGTGGGCTCCTGGCTCACCTGTGTGCTCCCAGGTGGGTTCCTGGGTCACCTGTGTGCTCCCAGGCGAGCTCCTGGGCCACCTGTGTGCTCCCAGGTGAGTTCCTGGCTCACCTGTGTGCTCCCAGGTGAGCTCCTTGCTCACCTGTGTGCTCCCAGGTGGGCTCCCGGGTCACCTGTGTGCTCCCAGGTGGGTTCCTGGGTCACCTGTGTGCTCCCAGGTGGGCTCCCGGGTCACCTGTGTGCTCCCAGGTGGGTTCCTGGGTCACCTGTGTGCTCCCAGGGGGGCTCCCAGGTCACCTGTGTGCTCCCAGGTGAGCTCCTGGGTCACCTGTGTGCTCCCAGAGGGGTTCCTGGCTCACCTGTGTGCTCCCAGGTGAGCTCCTGGGTCACCTGTGTGCTCCCAGGTGAGCTCCCGGGTCACCTGTGTGCTCCCAGGTGGGCTCCCGGGTCACCTGTGTGCTCCCAGGTGGGTTCCTGGGTCACCTGTGTGCTCCCAGAGGGGTTCCTGGCTCACCTGTGTGCTCCCAGGTGGGCTCCTGGCTCACCTGTGTGCTCCCAGGTGGGTTCCTGGGTCACCTGTGTGCTCCCAGGTGAGCTCCTGGGTCACCTGTGTGCTCCCAGGTGAGCTCCCAGGTCACCCGTGTGCTCCCAGGTGGGTTCCTGGGTCACCTGTGTGCTCCCAGGTGAGCTCCCAGGTCACCTGTGTGCTCCCAGGTGTGCTCCTGGCTCACCTGTGTGCTCCCAGGTGGGTTCCTGGGTCACCCTGGCTCCCCCAGCCCTGCCTCCAGCCCATGGGGACATGGGGACAGCCATGGGCACCCTCGTGGTGGCTTCATTTGAGAGCAGAGCTTTGGTTTGGACTTGCTGCCTCTTTGCATCCCATTTCATAGATCTGTGGCAGGAAGCCCAATAAGTTAGGAAGTTTAACACACTCTTTTTTTCATATGTAATGTAGTCATTTCTCTATCTGCCATTCTCAAGAAGTTCTTTTATTTCTCCTTGCTGTTGAAATCTATCTGGATTGAATCATTGAATCATTATTCCTGATGTTCCACAAGTCTTGTTCTGAATATTTTTAGAATTTAAAAAATGAGATTTCTGCTTGGGACTTTTTTGTTTATAAATTTTGCATAAATCTGCAATACAAAAGCTGCAAAAAGAATTCAACTGACTCTTTTCAAGAGCAGGATCAGCTTGTGATGTGCAGAGCAAAACCATGGGGTTTAACAGGCTGAGGGGCTGGAAGAGAATGAAGCAATTAAGGGGAAGGAGGGATGTGGAAATGAGGGTCACTTGCACTTTACAGAAAACCAGACCAGCACTGAGTTATCTCTTAAGCTGTCAGGGCTTGGAAAATCCAAGGACAGCAAGGCAAAGGCTTTCCTGACGTGGCTGCTTCCATTTTGAGTGGCAGCAACACTGAGGGTGAGGAAAGAAACTCCTGTCAGGGCAGCTTGAGCCCTGAAAGTTCATGGTTTTGTGCATTAGGCTGGAGTGGGCAGCTCCAGCTCGTCTGGAGGTGACTGGGCTGCACTAAACTCAGGGACAGAAGCAGCTCAGGAGGGGCGAGTCAGCCTGCCCACCCCAGCCTGGGCAGGGGGAGCAGGGGAAGGTGTCCCTGCCATGGCAGGGGGGCACTGGGAGGGACACTGGGAACGGTCCCTGCCATGGCAGGGGGGCACTGGGAGGGACACTGGGAACGGTCCCTGCCATGGCAGGGGGGCACTGGGAGGGACACTGGGAACGGTCCCTGCCATGGCAGGGGGGCACTGGGAGGGACACTGGGAACGGTCCCTGCCATGGCAGGGGGGCACTGGGAGGGACACTGGGAACGGTCCCTGCCATGGCAGGGGGGCACTGGGAGGGACACTGGGAACGGTCCCTGCCATGGCAGGGGGGCACTGGGAGGGACACTGGGAACGGTCCCTGCCATGGCAGGGGGGCACTGGGAGGGACACTGGGAACGGTCCCTGCCATGGCAGGGGGGCACTGGGAGGGACACTGGGAACGGTCCCTGCCATGGCAGGGGGGCACTGGGAGGGACACTGGGAACGGTCCCTGCCATGGCAGGGGGGCACTGGGAGGGACACTGGGAACGGTCCCTGCCATGGCAGGGGGGCACTGGGAGGGACACTGGGAACGGTCCCTGCCATGGCAGGGGGGCACTGGGAGGGACACGGGGAGCTGTCCCTGCCATCCCACGGGGGCACTGGGAGGGTTTGAGGTCCCTCCCCACCCAACCTGTTCTATGGTTCTGTGACTTACGGTCGCTCCTGGCAGAGATTTTCTGTTTTGGAAGGAAATCCCTTCTCTCCTCCTTTGCTGCAGGTGCTGCCCCTGGTGCCGGTGCTGACAGGGACAGGCTTTACTAGCCTGGGTTTCTGAGAAGGGGCTTAAGGCTTTTAATGCTCCCACATCTCTGAGCACAGCAGATGAGGCAGGAAAGTCATTCTCCATCTGTCTGCAAAGGACTGTTGGGTTCCCATCCACACGAAAAGCAGAGCCAGCAGGGATGGTTACAGGCAAGGACAGCGCTCTACAAATGTTAATATGGTTTTTAATTGGGAGGAATGAGAGCTTGCTGCTGCATGCTTGGCAGGCCAGGCTCTGCAGCTACTTGATCCTGCCCCCTTTTTTAAAAACAGAAGGGGAAAATTGCAATTCTGCATTTCAGTCAGGATTTATTTAAAGCAGCTGAGGTGCTGATCTGACAGTGTGTCCCTCATCCCCTGCCTGTGCTGGGGACAGCAGGGACAGAGCCACCACTGCACTGCTCAGGGCTGAGGGAGCACCCAGCTCCTGGGGAGGGGGACAGGACTCCCAGTCACTGAGTGCCTGGGGAGGGACCTTAAAGCTCATCTCATAAAGCCCTGGGCAGGCACAGCTCCCAGAGCCCAGGGTGCTCCAAGGCCCCTCCAGCCTGGGCTGATTTCACTGAGGAGCTTGGTGCACTGCCAAATTCTGTTACTGAGGGCCTGTGTACCCAGTGAGATCAGGAAAATAACCAGAATTAACTTTTAAATTGATTAGTCAAATTGAATTAAATACCTTTGTAAACACTTTTGTTTAAAATTAAGGTGGACTAACTCGATTTTGTTTGCTTCACTTTAATTCCAAGTAGCACCATCCCAATGGAAGCTTACAGAAACTTAACCAAACTTGCACCTTGTTTAGTCCCTGGATCTCCCCAAGCACTCAGAGCAGTGTGAGCTGCCTGTGTGGGGTGGGATCCCCATTTCCCTCCCGGGAGGGGAGGGACTGCTCTGGCCAAGCCTCTGAGTCCCCATGGGCTGGATCTTTGCATTCCAGCCACGCTGCTCACATCTTTCCCTGGTCTTTGTCCTCACTGCCAGCTCTGGCACCTGGCAGGGCATTGCTCCAGCTGGGGCTGGCAGGGCAGGCAGAGGGTCCTGGTGCCCCCAGCCCCTTGTGCAGTCTGACCCTCGGGGGTTTCATTCCTG
>NW_005054566.1:324441-325917 GCF_000277835.1 Geospiza fortis | reverse complement strand
TCGGAGTGGAGAAAATGAAGAGAGGAATGGCAGGGTGGGCACCGGGGCAGGGGGCGGCCAGCGTGGGGCTGGTGCTGCCAAGCCCTGGCACTGCAGCTTGGCTGGACAGTCCCTGTGTCCTCTCTGGAGGTGTCCAGGAGGGGCTGGAGAGGGGCTGGGACCCTCCCTGGGAAAGGGGAGCATTGGGAGCCTGAGCTGAGCCCCACAGCTGACAGGGCTCATCCCTGGCACAGGGAACAGGGGAGGGAGGGAGTTTACTGTCATGCTCCAGGGAGAGAATTTGTGTTCATGGTCAGAGCCCCCGTGCCCCCCAGCTCTGCTCCCACCCAGCACCCCCAGACTCCAGCCAGGGCAAGGGGAGCTGGAGAATCACAGAGCTGCCTGGAAAATGCTCCCAGCTGGCAGGACTGTCAAGGGCAGGGGAGGTAATTCTGCCCAGCTTCACCCCCTGTGCAGAACAGAAAGGGCAGCCATGCAGCTCTCCCCCTTTTGGAAGAATTACAACGCAGTTGGAGTATTTTTAGTAAGGCCTTAATTAAATCATCAAAATATTTCAGGCTGATGTTCATCAGCAAGTAAATTCAGGGAACAGGACAAGAAAAGCAGCTGTACATTATTTTTCTGAGTAATGATACTTGGACCTCTGTGCAACTGAAAGTGGGGAAAAAAGTAAATCATACAGAAAATGCATTCAGGAAGGTTTTAATGTTATTACAAACCTTCATTATAATGTATGATCAAGCATGTAAGTGAAAATCTTAGGACCCAGGGGTAACATATCGATTCTGGTGGACATTAAAATTTCCATTTGATGCTCAAGCAAAATCTAATCTGACTTCTGATTTTGCAAAATATTTTAGGGTAATTAGACATGTTTGTGCTTTATTGATTCTCAAAATGAACATAAGTATGTGGGGAATTGCTAACACTCTGGATTAAAGAAAAAAAGACTCCTTGCTTTGCAAAAGTTCCTGTAATTAAATCACTCTCTGTAAATGTGACCCTCATTATCCTGGATGGAAATGAATGCAGGAACAGGTAAGGGAGTTGAAAATCATAATGATCATAAAAGTGAAGCTTTAGAGTTTAGATGAAAGTTTGTTTCTCTATGGTTTCCCACAGGCTGTGGGATAAATCGCTCATCTGGAGGACCCTGAGCATCCCGGGGCAGGGGCAGGGGCAGGGGCAGGATGGGATCAGCTTTGAGGTCCCCTCCAAGCCAGACCCGTCTGGGATTCTGTGCTAAAACCCCAAACAGCCCCAGAGCAGGGGCTGGGGGGAATTCCTGTGGGAATGAGAATTTCTGAGAGGTCAAGCTCCGGGCAAACAGTGAGGGCAGGGCCAGCAGGGACCGGAGCCAGAGCTGCCCAGGAGGGTCAGCAGCCCCCAGCCGTGCCCAGGAGGGTCAGCAGCCCCCAGCCCTGCCCAGGAGGGCCAGCAGCCCCCAGCCCTGCCCAGGAGGGGCAGCAGTCCCCA
>NW_005054566.1:314288-324278 GCF_000277835.1 Geospiza fortis | reverse complement strand
CCCCCAGCGGTGCCCAGGAGGGTCAGCAGCCCCCAGCTGTGCCCAGGAGGGTCAGCAGACCCCAGCCCTGCCCAGGCACAGCCCGAGGCCTCAGGGACCCGGAGCTCAGGGCACAAGGAGCCCTTGGTGCCAGCCCTGCCCAGCTCTGAGCACTGATGCTGCCAGGGTTGAAGCCTGCTCAAAGGCACCAAGGGACAGCAGTTCAGCTGGTCTGAGCAGATGGCTGGGTAACATTTGCTGTGGAGCTGCAGGTGCCCAGCAGGGCCGTTCTGCTCCCATTCTGTGCTCTCTGGTTCCCTGTGATGCTCACTGGGGTGAGCTCAGCGCTGGGACCTGCCCGGCCCTGCAGTCAGATGGAGCCATAAATAAGCAATAAGCAGAGATAAGTGTCTGATTTATGGGCAGCTCAAAGGCAAAGAGGAGCAGCAGCAAGGTCACACCCATGGTTATTCAGTCCCTGACACAGCTCGCTCCTCTCCCTCCTCCCCTTCTGCCCCTGCCAGCTCTGGGAAGCACCAGAACCGAATTTTTGTGTGCCAAATTTCTCACTTTGGCTTCCTCTGCACGCTGAAACCAGCTGGTCTGCCCCCAGGGCAGGCGTTTTCCCTTGCAATGCCAGTGCTCCAGAGCCCAGGGGGATGAGGGACCGTGCCCTGCAGCTCCTGGCTCTCTGTAGCATGGCAACAAGTGCTAAGCAACAGAGCCTGCCACCAGGCCTGGGCTGGCTTCATCTGCTCAGGGACCCTCAGTGCAGAGTGCCTGTGTGCCAGACAGCTGTGTGCCGCTGCATCACCCACCAGAGCCTGCCTGGGACCTGCTCAGGGACCCTCCCTGCAGTGCCTGTGTGCCGCTGCATCACCCACCAGAGCCTGCCTGTGCAGTGCCTGTGTGCCTGTGTGCAGCTGCATCACCCACCAGAGCCTGCCTGTGCAGTGCCTGTGTGCAGCTGCATCACCCACCAGAGCCTGCCTGAATGAGTGGGGCTCACTTCGGACACAAACATCCCTGCTCTGCCAGGCAGTGTGGCAATAAGGGGAGCCCCTGTGATGCACACTGCTCTGCCCAGGGGCTCTGTCAGGGCTGCAGCTGAGGCTGCCTGGGCAGGAGGGCTCTCTGGCGGGTGAGGAGTGTCCCCTGCAGTCCTTGGCTGCCCCAGGGGGATCACAGCTCCCCAGGCTCTGATGGAGCCCATTCCCAAGGCACAGAGCAGTGTCCATGCAGCCCTGTGCCAAGGCATTGCCCCTGCTCCTGGCATCACAGAGGCTTGGAATGGTTTTTGTTGGATTTTCTGTCACTTGGCACTAAATAAGCCATGGCAGATTTGAAAGCGCCACAATTGCTGAAAAAATAACCTTAATAAAGTGGGAATAAATAACTGTATAGCAGCATTTCTACATATTGGGATTGTTTATGCAGGTAAAATTTAATAGCAGAGGTGTGACCACATTTATAACAGAGTAATCAGTGTGCAGTTCCACAAAGCCAGTGTGTTTGCTCACAGGAGACAACCCTAATGTCTTTTAAAAAGTCATTAGGTTTAAGTAATAGCCAGCACCCAAGTACTTGATCAGGCAGATAGAGAACAAATCAACTTTTATTGCCAGGCAAAAACTAGAAAACCTAATTCCTTGGAAGCTAATAAAAATTTTATAATTTTTTTTTGAGTCAAATAAGTGCAGGGTTTATTACTTTGTAGATGTCTTCATAAAACCTGGAGCAAACCTAATCTAGATGAAAACAACAGCTGTGAGGCACAATATATTTGACCAAGATGGATGCCTCAGAGGTATGATATTCATTAGCTCGCTAATTCCGAATGGTAAACAAGGTTTAATTAATTTTGATTTCAAGCTGCAATGGTCGGCTGGCCCCGCAGAGGTGTTCAGGACGTACAGCTGCTGGAGGAGCTGGGATGTTCTCCTGGCATTTCTGCTGGGAGAGGTTTGGGGAACAGAAGAGGATGAGTGTTTGTGACCGTGTTCACAGGGTTCTTGGACTAGGGAAGGGACGAGGATCTGACTCCATGTTTCACAAGGCTGATTTATTATTTTATGATATATATTATATTAAAACTATACTAAAAGAATAGAAGAAAAGGTTTCATCACAAGGCTAGCTAAGAATAGAATAGCAAAGGATGATAACAAACGGTGTCCCAGACAGATCCGAGCCAGCTGGAGTGTGATTAGCCATTAATCAGAAACAACCACATGAGACCAATCACAGATGCACCTGTTGCATTCCACAGCAGCAGATAACCATTGTGTACATTTTGTTCCTGAGGCCTCTCAGCTTCTCAGGAGGAAAAATCCCCAGGAAAGGATTTCTCATAAAAGATGTGTGTGACAAGTGCTGGATATCCCTTCCCTGTGGGACGGCAGGCCCTGGCAGAGCAGCTGTGGCTGCCCCTGCACCCCTGGCAGTGCCCAGGGCAGGGCTGGGACAGGGGGAGCGCCTGGGGGGTCTGCAGGCCCCAATTCCATGTGAAACAGCAGCGCAGAGCTGCTCAGAGAAAACAGAGACGGGCACCAACCCTGCATGGGCAGGATGTCAAAATATCACAGTAAACAATGTGCTGAGAATTTCAGCGAAAACAGAGGACAGAATCCAAATCTTCATGGGCAGGACATTGAAATGTCACAGTAAACAATGTGCTGAGAATTTCAGAGCTGTGACAGGAGCAGTGCCTTTGTCCCTGGCTGTCCTGTGGGAGGATGGGACACACTGTGCCCATCACTGACCCTGGAGGGGCCCTGCTCCAAGGAAAAGTGTCACTGTCACCTCTGAGTGACACCAGGACATGCACTTGTCTTGTATTTGTGAACTACAAATGTATTTAATTCAGGCTTGAGGCAAAGTCATGGCTCACAGCCCTTCAGTGCTCTGCTGAATTTGAAACCAGCTTGCAAAACTGTTCCCAAAATAACCCTGTGAGCCTCTTTTATCCAGAGAAATGTACAAAACACTTTTGTCCAAAGACAGAGGTGCAAAGAATTTAAATGTCAACACTCTCCCTGGAGGGAGAGGATGGGTTTGGGGGACGATTTCCAGTCTGAGTCAGTGCTGGATCCCTGGGCAGCAGAGGCTGTGGGGTGGCGAGGCGTGCCAGGGTGAGGGTACCACAGTGAGAAAAGCTTTCAGAACGTACAAAACCCCCACCCCAGCACCCTTCCCACGGGTGTCCTGCAGCCATCACTGCACAAATCCCTTACCTGCCCCCAGAGGCTCCTGCTCCTGCGGCAGGTGGAGCAGCTCTGCCCGCAGCCTCCCCAGGGCTGGGACCTGCAGTGCTGCCACATCCAGGGCTGGGCTGGTTCAGCTCCCGCACGGCTCGCCAGGAACCTGCAGCAGGGACATACAGAGATTTACACTCAGGGAAGCTTTGCTGATAAATAACCAGAGCTGGAAATATGCTTTAATGAAGCACAACAACAATTAGCTTTATTCACATTTCCCCCTCAAAACATATACAAATATTTGCACTTAAAGAATGATGATGTTTTGAGTAATCACAGCTAAATAAATAGAACAGAAACTTTGTACACTTTATGCAAAAGACTTTGCTGGCTGCAGTGTTTCAAGTTTCATTTACAAATAAGTGATTGGAATGAAGCCTACACCCCAAACCCATAACTTTGCATTTTCAAGGGCTGTGACCATAATATAACAATGAATATATGAAAATATCTGTTTTCTGCAGCCCATCACCCCACAGCTGCTGTGCCTAACACAATGTGTTGTAGCACACCAACACCAGAACTGAAAGGCACTGAAAAGAAAGTTGATTCTCTTGCAAGCCGCTCTTTGTCTGGTTTCCTCATTTGCCTATTAAGTGCCCACTGTGCAATTAATTACACCCAATTCAGGTACAGTCCTTGTACCCCTGCAGAAGAGAGTTATCAAGTCCTGCAGACATTCCCAGCCTGGAGGTAACACCTCTCCTCTCCTGCACTCTGGGTTTGTGCAGGGACCTGGAGAACCCAACAGCACCAAAGAACAGGACAAAAACTGTTTGCTTAAAATATTCGGGTCAGTCTTGATGAATAATGAATGCATCCACAGAAATGGGGCTGAGCCACACACAAAACAGTGGCTAAATTAATCAGGTAATTTAATGGCAAGGAGTAATTTGACATTTTGTGTCTCACGGGTGCTGCTTCCACAGCTTTCCTCCAGGCAGCCTGGCTCATTCTCGTCGCTGCAGGCTGGACTTTCTTAGAGCAAGGCTTTTAATTATGCAGGCTGGACTTCTTTAATGCGAGGCTTTTAATTATCCTTAGATCAATACTTCTCATCAGCTCTGAGGAAAACCTTCCCCTCCTGGGGGAGTTACAGGAGCACACTCTGGGTTAAACACTCCCCTCGCCTGGAGGGCAGGGACAGTGACTGTCCTGACTTTGGGTACCAGGGGTACCCCAGGGTCACCACCCTGTCCTGACTTTGGGGTGTCAGGGTGTCACTGCCCTGATCTTTGGGTACCCCAGGGTGTCCCTGCCCTGATCTTTGGGGTACCAGGTGTCCCTGCCCTGCCCTTTGGGGTACCAGGTGTCACTGCCCTGCCCTGTGAGCAGTGGGGTGTCCCATGCCCTGTTTGCAGTACAGGGCTGTCACTGCCCCGTGGTTTGGACAGCCCCTGGCCAGCCTGGGGTACCACAGACCCTCAGCACCCCCTGCCCTCCCAGGACAGGTGTGCAGGCGGTGGCTGCATCCCCCAGCCTGGATGGGATTGCCCTTTGGGGTACCAGGTGTCACTGCCCTGCCCTGTGAGCAGTGGGGTGTCCCATGCCCTGTTTGCAGTACAGGGCTGTCACTGC
Organism: Geospiza fortis; assembly: GCF_000277835.1. Taxonomy (NCBI): domain Eukaryota; kingdom Metazoa; phylum Chordata; class Aves; order Passeriformes; family Thraupidae; genus Geospiza; species Geospiza fortis. The sequence continues at coordinate 319,465 of NW_005054566.1, read as the reverse complement.
CCCGTGGTTTGGACAGCCCCTGGCCAGCCTGGGGTACCACAGACCCTCAGCACCCCCTGCCCTCCCAGGACAGGTGTGCAGGCGGTGGCTGCATCCCCCAGCCTGGATGGGCTGGGGAAAATCAGCACAAGGAGCAGCTCCTGCCGCTGCCCTGCTGAAACACAGGGAGAATTAACAACGATATTTTTCATGTTGAGAGCGACTCGGATTATTTACGCAACTCCCATCAAGGCTCCCAGCCTGGCATGTGCTTTTTCTCCCTCTTGTTCTCCATCTCTGCTCTGAAAACAGACGCCCCTTCCCTCTGCTGGGCCGTTCCCAGTGCCAGGACAGCCTGGGCAGAGCCCCTGTGCCCAGGTCCCGGCCCCTCCTGCCCCCCCAGGCCATCCCCGGCCCCGCAGAGGAGTGAGTGCAGCTAACGAGTTTGGCCTTGGGCAAACACCTCCTCTGCTTGGTTATTTTTATGGTTTTTTGGAGCCTTTCAGCCCAGGGTGCTTGTTGCTCCTCCAGCATCAACAACATTAACAAGCTCTGACATCTCATAAATTTCCCTTGGTAAAACAAAAGAGAAGCAAATAGAAAAACAAGTTTCATCAGTACAGGGGGTTTGGTGCTTTGAAATTTTTCTTTCCTTCCTTTTCCATGCAATGTATTTTGTTGTGAGCAGCCCCTTTTATCCTGCTGGTGTCTCTGTGCTGCAGCCAAACTGCCTGGGACAGCCCCAGCTAGAACACACTCCTTTTGGCTTTGGGTAGAAAATGCTGACATAAAGTGAGATCTGATTAAGAAAAATATAAATAGATCCAATGCAAGCCCAACTGTAAAAATGTAACAAGTTCAGAAATAAGAGAAAGCAGATTAGCCCGGCTAATATTTTCTTTCAGTTTAAAGCCATTCCTTGTCCCATCATAATGATCAAATAGATCACATAGATTATAGATCAGTAGATTATAGAATGTTTCACATTGGAAAAGACCTTAAAGATCATTGAGTCCAACCATTAACCCCACACTTCCCAGTCCACCTTTAAGCCACGTCCCCAGGTGGATTTGCAGCTGAACAAAATCACTGCAGGGTCACTCCCCCTCACGTGCCTCAGTTTCCCCTTTTAAAATCATGTATAGTAATAACTTTTAATAAAAATCCTTGTAACAGTTTATTTAGAGATTGGGAAGTTAAAACTGGGATTGATCATCGCTGTCACTGGGAGCTTGTTCAATCAGCCTCTGCCATGGCAGCCCTGGGCCCCCTGCACCTCTCCCTCCTTGCTCCCTGTGATTCTCTGCCAGTGCCCCAAATACAGATTGGCTTTCTTAGGGAATGAGCAATCTCCTGCCTGGGAGCTGCAGAGTTTGTGCTCAGGCTGCAGGATCTGCCCCCCCTTCCTTCATCAGGCTGGCAGTGCTGCTCCTGCAGGTGCCATCGGGAGCGAAGGGATGGAGCAGCCAGGAGCCATTCTCTGCTTCCCTGCCATTGATTGTCTCTAAATGCATTTCCCAGGGACACTGGGGCAGGGCTCTCCTGCAGCTCAGCTGCTGTTGGGAGCTGGATGTGGCTCTGCAGCAGCAGCTGGATGCACCAGCTCTGTCCTCCCTTGGGATCCCAGCTGAGGGCCTGGCTTTTCCAAGAAAATGTTCTTATCAACATCTGTCCAGGGCAAAGGGGTGCTGAACCAATAAAACACAGCTGCCAGCAGGGGCATGCACCCCAGCGTTAATGGCAGAGGCCAAAATGGGCTTTATCAAACCCTGGCACCCCTAACACAGAGCCCCAGGTTGGGTTTTTTTCCAGTTACTGCTCCATTGTTAGAACAACACATAAATTATCATTAAAATGATGCTACTGGGAGCCAGTGTGAGGTGGAAGAGAAAAACTGATTTTCCAAGGATAAAATTATTCAGCAACAACACTGGACAGGTGAAATGGAATTCTGGACTCAACATCCACTGCTTTATAACAAGGCAGAATATTTTCCTTACGGATCCAGTTCTTGAGGCCCTGGAGCTCCTGACTGTGCCCTCTGCTTTACTGCCACAACATAAATACGAGGAGTTGTGGCTGCAGCAAGCACACTGCACACTGCTGAGCTGGTTTGAATTTGATATGAGTTTCATATCAGCATCCCACAGTGCCAGGGCAGCTGTGTTTATCCTGCTTTGCCTTCTGCATGCAGCCTCTGACCCCAGACACACCATCCCTGCCTGGGTGCAGGAGGGGAGCAGGGGGGGTTTCCAATTAAACCTCACTGCAGTAACAGGCAGAAGGACACCTGGGGAACGGGGGCATTTTCACATTTTTGGGGACTATTTGGAAGCTGCTTTGCTGTCGTCCAAGAGTAAAGATGATGGCACAGAGGTGCTGCCCTTTGGGGGAGCTGGGCTGTGGTTTTGGGGCTCTGGCTCCTTTGGCAGAGGGAGCAGCAGCAGCAGGGCCTGTGGTGAGGGCCAGGCACACACAGCCACATCCTGGGGGACACGGGCAAGGATGGCAGCTCCTCCCTGGCTCTCAGAACCACTGCCTGCCTCTGCCAAGAGCAGATAAATTGATACAAACCAAAAAGATTGGCGAATGAACTCCGTGTCAGGCAGCTCTGGCATTATTAAGCTTATCTTGGGAGCAGACAGAAAACTAAGAGACAGAATGTCAATTAATTTGAGTGCAAGAATTCCCTGGGCTGGCGGCTCAGGAAGGCAGGAGAGCTGCCCAGATGGCAGTGTCAGGAGGAAATGGATTCCTCTGCACAGACCCAAGAGCTGGAAACCCTTCTCATTTCTATTTGCTCAAAGATTCTGCTCAGTGTAGAGCAATTTGGGCTGGATGAGTGCTGACTTAGAGCAGTAATTGGTGCCCTAACAGAGAAGAAAACTCTGTATGAACAAAGCCAGGATGGGACGAGGAGTTCTGGGAAGTGAACGCTCATCCATCAGGACTGGGACCTGCTCCCAGCAAAACCATCCCCTCCTGCTGCTGCCCACACTGCCCACACTGCCAGTCCTGCTGCCAGGAGGGGACACTGGGCTAGCACAGCCTCACCCTGTGCTGAGAGGAACCTGCTTGGCTCCACTGTGATTTGATTTCTGGCAGGATCTTGGGCTCGGGCCGTGGAGGGGCTCACAGATAATGCACAGCTCCCCGCCTGGCCCTGCAGGGAATTGATCAGCTGGGAATCACACCCCGAGCTCATCTGATGTGCTCCGGGCCTGTCTGTGCACCCTCAGCAGGCCCAGGGGTGCTGTTTGATCTGGGCAGTCCATCACAGTGACAGCAGCCAGCAAAGCCCTTGTCAGGCTGTCCTTCCAGCCCCATCTCGTCCCGAGCAGCTGCCACGGCACAAAACTGTGCAAAGATCTCCTGTGGCCCGAGCCATCTCTTGGTGTTTGCGCAAATGTAGGGCAAATGAGAACTAAGTGGGAGTGGGGCTGGCCTGTGGCTCTTTCTGCATCCCTCCGTGATGCTGTGTGGAAGGAAATTGTTATCTGATGGCCACAAACTCAGGGAAAGGTTTCTGCAGATGTTTCAGGGAAATCCTGACAAAAAGCCACATGGAACACGTGCCATCCCACACACTGCTCCCCAGGCACAGCCTGCTCTCCAGCAGCATTTCCTCCTGATTTCAAAGCTGCTTTTCTCTTGCTACACTAAAGTACTGAGAGTTTTTACTCCTGTAAAACACTCCTGCTCCTTGTTTAGGCCCTCCGTGGCTGGTGGAAAAAATTTAATTAAAAGCTGTTCTGCTTTTATGTCCAACATGCTTCAAGTGGCAATACATCTTTTTGATGCTGGAATTGCCTGCTTGGAATTTCTGACACCCTCCCAGCAGCTGGTGCAAGGCAGCCCTGGAATTAGAGCAGGGAGCTGGATGGAAACCGCCTGGTGTGGCCACAAAATCCTCTGCATCTCTGCCTGTGCTGCCAATTACAGCAGTGGCTGCGTTCCAGCTGATGGCCTGGCAAAACAAGGCTGTAGGCCTGGAGATCAGGGGAAAAGTGCTAAAACCCACCCAGCCTCCTCCTCATGGGCAGCTCGCTGCCTTCTGCCACCCACAGCTCAATCCATGGCCCTGGAAACGTCTCAGATAAAGGATTGATCCCCGCAGAGCAGAGCAGAGCAGAGCAGAGCAGAGCAGAGCAGAGCAGAGCAGAGCAGAGCAGAGGGTTCAGGGACGAGGAGGAGTCTCCTTCCAGGTTTGCACCCCTTTGGCCTCAGCCCTGGCAGGCACAGAGCGGGATCAGCCCCTGTGTGCCCCCTGGGCTGGCCTCGGCCTGGGCTGGCCACAGCGCGAGGAGTTGGGGTCACCCTGGGCCTTTGGGCCGAGCAGCCTCCTCAGCCGTGCCCGAGGGGCCTGTGGGGCTGCCTGGCTCACGGGCACGCTGCCCGCAGCCCGGCCTGGGCGGGAGGGGAGGCAGTCAGAGACAAGGGGAGCCAAGGGGCTGCAGAACCACCTGTGGGGCAGCTTTATAAACCCAGGCTTCATCCCCTGCCCTCATGGAGAGCCAGCAGGGGTTTGGGGTTCCTTTGGGATTCCCTGTGGCTGCTTCAGCTTCTGAGCCAGGGCAAGACCCAGCAAATCCTGAAAAGAAATTGCATTTTTCCCTCTCTTTTATCGAGTGAAATGTTAATAGTAGGCTGCAAAATGGATTCTTTGTCCTTTTATCGAATCAGCCTGCATGGCCTCAAAGCTCCTTCCCCTTTCTGGGTCTGTGGGATTTTCCAGGAGCCCCAGAATCCACCCAAACATCAAATGCCATTACAGGTAGAAACACTGTCAGGCTGTGTACAGGAATATAGACATTTGAGATTAGAAACTACTTAATAAATTCAGAGCAACACTTTGTGACATTTCCCACAAGACTTTAGTGCTGTTTACAAATTCTGAAGAACACCCCGAGTCATTTCTGGCACAGACTTATGATTTATTTCAAAGCAAAATGGGTCGGAGTGTGTGGGTCTGTGCTTAATGCAGAAAGGGATTTGAAAATGAAAAGTCAACTGCCATGAAAGATTGCTGGGCAAATGTAAAAGCAGCAAAGCGTGTGGGTGGTCTCTGAGCATGTAATAGGATATTTGTAAGGAAAAGAAACATGCAGAATTCTAAGCTTTAATAAAACAGTTCCTTTTTACCCAATCAATAACGTAACAGTCATTTTCCAAGGCAAATTGCCTCCAAGTCCCTTTTC
>NW_005054566.1:306570-314278 GCF_000277835.1 Geospiza fortis | reverse complement strand
GTGGCAAAAATGGGACAAGGATGAGAAATGACAGCAGCAGGAGCCGTGCCCAGGCGTGGGGGGACCCTTCCCCAGGCTGGGGTCTGCTCCCCGCAGCAGGCACAGCAGCTTGGCTCATGCCAGGGATGAGTAAAACCTGGGCAGGGGAGGGCTGGAGGATTTTCTGCTCCCTCTCAGCTCATCTTCCCACACAGCTCTCCAGGGCTTTGCAAAGGAGGCTCTGGAGCAGCCCCAGTGCTCCCAGTGAGGAGAGGAGAGGAGAGGATGTTAGAGTTCTGTGCCTTTGTAGTGAATTTTCATTATTTGTAGTTTATGACATTTTTAGGTTCCAGATGGGAGTGCCACAGGAAGGGAGGCAAATCTGAGTGAGAAACAATTGCTGTCCTTCCAGGATGGACAGCTCACATGGGAAAGAGGAGAGGAGAGGAGAGGAGAGGAGAGGAGAGGAGAGGAGAGGGCTCAGCAGGGAAAGGTTTGCAGGAGACAGAACCAGGAGTGCAGTGGAGTTTGGGATGCAGCAGGGGGTGGAGGAGGCTGCAGGGATCCAGGGGGAGGTGGCACGAGGTGCCAGAGCCTCCCCCAGGGACAGAACAGGCAGTGGCAGGACAGGAAAATCACAGATTCAAAATGCAGATACAAGCAGGGAGTTATTTCTATCTGGGAAGGCTTCCCACTAATTGTGGCTCCCGAATCTGCCCAGTAACAGAACCATGGAATGATCAGGGCTGGAGAAGATCTCTGAGGCTGATTCCAGCCCTTACAGCAGCCTTCACACCATTCCCCATGACCCAGGGGCCACATCCCCACTCCTCCTGACTCCACCACTGCCCTGGGCAGCCTGCTCCCATGCCTGACCACCTTTCAGGGGAGAAGTTTTCCCTGATATCCACTCTAAACCTTATGGAAGCCCGAGTTACATTGAGAGTCCCATCACCAGAAGTTCCAGGGCAGGACACTGAAACCAAATCATAGGCCAAACCTGTGTGCTGCATCCGTCCTGTGGCACTGGCTGCCCTGGCAGAGCAGCTGCACGTGCCCTGCGTGCTGTGGACCAAACTCTTCTGCAGGGGTTCAGCCTTGTGGGCAGAGCAGAGGCAGAAATTGGCTCCAGGTCCTCTTTTCTGTGAAGGAAAAAGGAAGACACTTTGAAAGGCTCTGCCATTATCCTCCAGGACAATAACACAATAATTAAAATCACTCTACACAGCCCATTTTCCTTCCAGATGTGGGAGACTATAATAGTGGGAATAACAATTGCCAGGACCCTTTTCTTCTCCCCCCAGAAGAACCTCACAAGTGACAGGGACTTGAGAGCTCAGAGCTGGCTCTCAGGGAGAAGATGAAATGCTGCTCAGAATATGGATTTTGGTGCCAGCTGGGAATTACAGCCCTGATCCATCCTCCTCTGTCACTGGAGTCTGTGTTGCTCTGTGGGCTAAATGGAAGTGAATACAGTTACTTTCCCTGTCTTGGGGGAAAAAATGACATTCCATTTTGTCTCCAAAAAATACACATTATTTAACTTATAAAATATTTAATCTGTGTAATTAATCCTCTCATGACAGCGCTTTGCACATTTTTCTGGCAATCCATACTTTGAATGGCCTATAGTTATAGCTAACTTTGTTTCCTTTTTCTCATGAAATTAATCAAAGGCTTATACTCTAAATTATTCAGGAACTGAATGAAGCCTGCTTTCTATGGCTTGCAGCAAGAAAACTCCTATTTCTTTCATGTGCCAGCAGTACAGAAATTCCATTTTTCCGAGGGAGGAAGGATGGGAAGCAGGGGCCATGCCTGGGGTGTGGTGTGGATCTGAGCTGCGTGGGGCTGGGCTCGGTGCCCTCAGTGCTCCTGCAGGTCCCAGCAGGGACCCCAGGAGCCTCCCAGCAGGGGTGGCCCAGGTGCCAGAGGAGCTCAGCTCGCTGGGATTTGCCCTCCTGGTGCAGCTCTGGGCTGAGCAGGGTGAATTTCCCCAGGACAGGGGAGGTGGGCTCTGGGTACCTTGTGCCCAGCCCTGCCCTTGGCTCTGGCGCTCCCCAGGTGTTCCCTTCACCTGCCCAGCCCTCCCTGCCCTGGGCACGCTGCTCTCCTCCCGTCCTCCCCTTCCTCTCGCTTTTTTGGGGCATTTCAGAGCATTTCATCAGCGTTTGGTCCCCAGTGGTGCTCAGGGCTGGCCAGAGCCCAGCTCTGCTGCAGGAGGAGCTGAGCCCAGGCTTGGCAGGGTTTTGAAGTGCTTTATCAACACCTGCTCCTCTCAGCTCCACGATGTGCATAAGGCTCTCGCTGGATTCAGAGTTCAGCCCCTTTGAAGTTTTCACCTTCAGGCTAATTTTTTTTCAGCAGAGAATTTTCTCTATCACCACTTGTGGAGGAGTCACATGGAGCGTCTCACTGCAAGGGAGCTGCTGTGTCACTGAGCTGCATGTGAATTTCCTGAGATCCTCTTCTATTTCTTAGCAAAAATATTTCTTCTTTCTCTGAGCAGCCACTACTTGCAGCCCCCTGGGAGTGCTCCTTTCCCTCTGGCTCTCACTCAGGTTCCAGTGACTCCACGGAGCACCAGCAGTGAGAGCTCTGGCTCTGGAGGGGGGTTTGGTGACAGAACATCCCCATCCCCACCTGCCCTGGCTCTGGAGGGGGTTTGGTGACAGAACACCCCCATCCTGACCTGCCCTGGCTCTGGAGAGGGTTTGGTGACAGAACACCCCCATCCCCACCTGCCCTGGCTCTAGAGGAGGTGACAGGCAGAACGTCACCGTCCCCAGCTGCTGTCACACAGGCTCTGGCAGCCCTTTGGAGCTCACAGTGGGTCCCCTCCAGACTGACAAAGCTGTTCTCAAGGAAGGAAAGCACCAGCACTGGGCACTGGGAGGAGACCCAAAGGGGGCTGACAGCTCATTAACTGTGCCCAGGAAAATGTCCTCATCTGCCCTTTCCTCTTCAGGCTTCACTTTGGAACTCTGACACCAAAGAAAGTGGGAAGGGGGGATGTCTGCTGGACCCCATTCCCAGGGAGCAGCCACAGTTCCAGTGAGAAAACTGAAGGGGAAGCAGAAAGCATCAGCCTTGCTTTGGGAGCCAGCCACTGCTTTGGCAGAGCACAGCAAGGCTTCCATCTCCTGTATTGTTAATCAGCTCTGAGATTCGCAGAGAAAGAAAAAGTAATAAAAATAATTAAAAACCCAAAAGCAAAGCCTTGGTTAAATCACAGCCTGCTGCTCCACAGATTTCAGTTTACAGAGCTGTGCAGGGCTCTGTCCCCATGCATCAAAGCCTCCAGTGCAGCACCCTGGTCCAGATACAGGAAGTCTTCTAATGATCAGCCCAGCATTAGGAGCATCATTGTTAATCAGGTTTTATGGATTTATGAAACAAATATACACACTTGTCTTGTTTAATATTATTTTCCGCTCAGAACTTTCGTTTAATAAGATGCCCTGAAATTATACCATTCATAAATAATGCAAGTAATAAAACCTTTCTCTTATTCCCTGGTGCACACAAATGCAAGATTAAATGTGGATTTAACAAAAAAAAAAAAAAAGGTAGAACTTTGGGTTTAAAAACAAAAAGCAAGTGCTGAGTGCCAGCTACTCGGAGAGGAGGAAGCCAGTGCAGCTCCCAGGCTCCAAGGCACAAATGAGAATTGATTTTTAAGGAGAGAAATCATGGCCTTGATTTCGTGGATTTATATGACTGGGTTGATATATTTGGTTGGTGTGGACAGGGCTGTGGATGTGTGATCCAAGTGGCAAAGGAAGCACAGACACCCACTGCTGCAGGAGCTGCTGCAGACAGGTGGAGCTGGATGCCCGGCTCTGGAGCTCTGCTAAACCTGCCAGAGCTTCAGTTCATTTGCTATGCATCTTCTGCATAATTCATAGCCCACAGACTGCTGAAAATCAGGAACAATAAATAAATAAAGCAGCAAAATTAGAATTTTTGGGCTGGCTCTCACACGGCAGAACACATCTCAAAGAAAACCATGGTCTCCCTCTGCTGAATTTGGCCAAAACGTAGCCATGGGCAGCTCAGTAGGAGACAAGTGCCTTTTTCCTTTCGAGCTGGAAGAATCCATGTGGCTTTAGTGCCCAGAGGCCTGGCACTGACGGGGAGAAGGGATGAAAGCAGTCTGTGCCCTGCGGGGCACTTTGCCTGCCCCGAGCCCCACCTGTGCCTGCAGGGGCAGAAATGCCTGGAGCTCCCCGCAGCCTCGTCCTCTGCCTCTGCACTTCCCTGCTGCAGCCTCCCAGCGCTTTCCAGCCCTTTCTCCAGCCAGTCTCAGCTCCTAGGCCACGAGCCCTGCCTCCCCTGCTCACAAACACAGCCCACAGGGGCAGCCTTGAGAAGGAGCTGCCTTGTCCCGGGCCAGGGGGGACACTGGGGGCAGCTCCTGTGCAAGCTGGTGCAGGTTCAGGTAAAGGATGCTGTTCCCAGGGGCAGCAGATGTGTGCTGGAGCCCTTTCTGTGGCAGCTGATAAAGGTTTATAAAGGTTCAGGTAAAGGATGCTGATCCCAGTGCCAGGGGCACCAGATGTGTGCTGGAGCCCTTTCTGTGGCAGCTGATAAAGGTTTATAAAGGTTCAGGTAAAGGGTGCTGTTCCCAGTGCCAGCAGGTATGTGCTGGAGCCCTTTCTGTGGGTGCAGGTTTAGGTAAAGGATAATTCTCAGTGCCAGGGGCAGCAGGTGTGTGCTGGAGCCCTCCCTGTGCCCACCCAGGAGCCTCGGGCATCATTACTCCTCCCTTGCCATGTGTTTTGCCTCCTGCAAGCACGGAATATTTGCAAAGCATTCAGCATTTGTTGAAATACTCTCTCTGGATCAAAGCTCAATATTTCTTGGCTTCTCCACACTTTCTGAGCCGCCTTCTGCTCGCTGTTATGTATTTGCCTTTCTCTCCTAGGCTGTTAATGGATCTGAACAGCTTTTGTTTATTGCTTGGGCTTCTCTTCCCAGAGAAGGGCAGCAGAGCTGGGAAGGGGCTGGAGCCCCAGGAGGGGCTGAGGGAGCTGGGAAGGGGCTCAGCCTGGAGAAAAGGGGGGTCGGGGGGACCTTGGGGCTCTGCACAGCTCCTGCCAGGAGGGGACAGCCCCAGGTCAGGCTCTGCTCCAGGGAACAGGGACAGGAGCAGAGGGAACGGCCTCAGGCTGGGCCAGGGCAGGCTCTGGGTGAATAACAGAGAAAATTTTTTGAGGAAAAATGATGTGATCTTGCCAGAAGCTGCCAGTTCTTCTTATTGAATTTAGAATCAATAGTGCATCAAGTGGCTTGGGATGTTATTAATCAGAAAGTTGGCACGAAGGGCCAGGAGGCAATAGCAGCGCAGCGTGCCCACTCCTTTCTTGCGGAGCTGCTGTTGATGACTCCAGGCAGTGCTAATCACTCCTTGGGACCTGCTCTCCTGCTCTCTCCAGCTCTGGCCAGGCGAGGCACTGCCCTGGCAGAGCTCAGCTGCTCCTGGCTCTCCCTGCCACTGCTGTGTGACCCACAGCAGAACCTTCCACCGCCTTCCTCCTGCCCAGGGGGAACAGAGGCAAAGCTGGGGGGAAAGGCACGGTTATTTTGTGCCTAAAAACACTAAAAAAATATGGGACATCCTGCCAGTGCAGGGCAATCAGCTCCTCCTATTCAGAGCATTTAAACTCCCTTGCCCACCACTCCCTGGCACCTCCATCCCAGCTCCCTCAGGTGCAGCAGTGTCTCACCAGCAAGCCCAGGTCTGCAGCACTGGGCTTTATTAACAGGGAAGATGCTCAGCCCTTAGAAGCTTTTCCATGGTCTATTTTCAAAGATTTGAAGCCTCTTTTTTTTTTTTTTTTTTTGCTTGCCTTTTATAAAAATCTCTGTGTTTGCAGGACCTGTTCAGGGTCAACAGATTTAGTAGTATCTCTATAAAAATAACAGGGAATTTCTGAGCCTCGGTGCTCGTGGCCCACACAGCACACCAGGGAAAGGAAAATAACTTGAAAAGTATTAGAACATACTTTAATAAGCTCAGGTCTCCTGGCTGCGACCCTGGAAGTGTGTTTATCTTTGGGCTTGTCTTCAGCAAGCGCTGCTGCACCACCCCCTTAGGATAAGCATGAGTGCATGAATTTACAGCTGCAAATCCCATTTCACTGCATGTAATCCAGTGGTTTTCCATGGAAAAAAGGTCTGAGATGCTGCACCTGTCCTGCTCTTGCAGAGAGGGGATTATGTTCTTACACAATTATTGTATGGTTGCGTCTAATTGGATTTCCAATGCCATTTATTTCGTCATGAGGATAACCTGGAAGTAACCTCCAGCTGAATTCATTAATCCTAATGGGTTATTAAATTGGTGATTAATAAACACCAAAGGGAACAGAGGCAAAATAACTGCTGCCCCCACTGAAGGGAGTGCTGGGCACATAAATGATGCATCTTCTCCCCAGATCTTCCTTCCAGACCCCACATATCTCTCCATAGCTGGGCTGTCACCAAAGGACCTCTCATTTATCATATTATTGCTTTCCTGCAGCCCTCCTGCTCTCCTGGGATAACCTCTGGGCTCCTCCCAGGTTTCTCTTCATTTTGGGGGTTAAATGTGAATTCTGTACCATCAAAGCTCAGGCAGCAGCTTCACCTGCTCTGTAAAAGGCAGCTCCAGGTACCACAGTCATCTAAATAATAATTAAAATGTGCGATCTCCCCAAGTGCACGAGCTCATTTTTTAGGCAAACCCATATTCTTCAGTTTGCTGGTGTGGCTCCCTGAGGACAGCAGCACCAGCCCCTGTCAGACCAGGCAAGGGCCAGAGCTGCTGCTCCAGAGCCTGGGCACAATTCTCCACCATTCTCCACAATTCTCCACCATTCTCCACCATTCTCCACCATTCTCCACCATTCTCCACAGTTCTCCACAGTTCTCCACAATTCTCCACCATTCTCCACAGTTCTCCACCATTCTCCACCATTTTGCCCCCGGTTCCCAGCCAGGGCTGTGTGGGGAGATGAGCCCTGGCTGGGTGGCAGGGATGAGTTTAATCCCTTTGTGAACATCCCCTTGCTCCAGGACAGCTTTCCCTGGGGCTCAGAGCTGGGCTGTTCCCTGCTGGCTCCAAATGCCTGGAAACAACTCGGGGGGAACTCCAGCATTCTGCAAGTTTATGGGCAATGCAATTTATTTTATGATCAGATTACAGCAGGGTAATGCTGCCTTTTGCATCAGACAATTCAGCTCTGGTAATTGCTGCCCTGGGGGTCTCCTCTCTGCTCTGCACACCCAGCCCATTTATAACACTGATGGTGAGCAGGGGGAGGATAATAGACCCTAAATAGCAGCAACGTCTTGCTGGAGGAGAGGCAGAGCTCTGTCTCTGTATTCCCAGGACTTGCTGAGCCCTGTGAGGTGTGTGCCTGTCCCAGTGAGCCCTGGCACAGCCCCAGGAGCTGGGAATGGGATCGAGGTGCTGGGCCAGGCTGCCCCCAGGTGTGCTCTGCATCAAACACTCACACATTCACTGGCCCAGAGCCCAGTTTGACTGCAGAGAAGGTTTAAAAATTGAGGAAAACGTGCAAGGAACTGGTAAAACAGCTCTGGGCACCAAGGACTGGCCTTAAAACCCTTTTAGCACCCTCGGGCTGCAGCCCTGGCAGCGGGGCAGCCCCGGGGCTGAGGTTTGGCTTTGGGAGGTGCAGGTCCAAACAGGACCTGCCTGAGGTGCCCATGGGCAGCAATTCCT
>NW_005054566.1:284689-306540 GCF_000277835.1 Geospiza fortis | reverse complement strand
GTCCAGCCACAGCTGAGCCCATCTGGCCTTCCCTTTCCCCTCTGAAAGGAAAATCACAGAATCCCTGTGTGGGCTGGGAGGCACCTGAAAGGCACAGACTCCTTCCAGCATGCCAGGGTGCTGCAGCCTGGCCTGGGCCCCTCCGGGGGCAGCCACAGCTCCCCCTGTCCCACCCAGAGAGGGCACCTGCCTCCCTCAGAGTGCCAGGGCCCTGCAGGGGGTGCCAGGGAGCTCTGCCAGGGAAGGTGGCAGCCCTGGAGAGGGCAGGAGGGAGCAGGAGGCTGATCTGGCTCAGTGGGGAGGAACCAGAGCCAATGACACCGGGAAAGGCATCCTGAGAGAATGTCCTCTGGTTTGGGCAAAGACACACCACCAGCTGTGTTGGAAGCAAGTCTTGGTCTATTTAAGCTGTTTTGCTTTGGGTTTCAAAAGGACAAGGATTTCTCGGGGGGAAAAGCACCAGCGAGCTTTCAGCCGGCTGCATAATTTCCCATCAATATCCCCCAGCCCCTGGGGTCCCGGTGCCCTTGCTGCACACAGGGTGTGGAGCCCTGGGATCCTCTCCCCAGTGTGCTGAGGTCAGCGAGTGGCCACAGGAGCCTGGAGGACGCCGGGATGGTTCCACAGAGGGAGGGCAGCCCCTCCATGGCACTGAGCTCCTGGCACTGCCCAGGGCTGGGCCGCAGCAGCCTTTTGACCTGAGCTAGGTGGGCTCTGAGGAGAAATTTTGGATCAATTTTTACCAAGTTTCTCTTACTGCCCTTACACTGCCCCAACTCTGCTGCCAGCCTCAGCAGCCTGGCCATGAGGCACTGATTTACCTTTAGCACTCGGTTCCTCAGCAATGACATAAATCAGCAAGACAAAAAGAGGAATAGAAAATCGCTCCCAGCAGAGCTGAACGGACCCTGGGTGTTGCATGCTGCAACCTTGGATCCACCCAGCAAGGTTACAGCCCCAGGAGCTGCACCAGCCAAACTGGGACGTTCAAACTGTGATCCTATGAAACACACAGCCCAATTAAACCTTTCGTTTACAGTTAACAACAGATTAGTAACATTTGTAGATAGATGGAATGAGCCAAGAAGGACTGTTTGCCGACAGCATTCAGGACCCTGTCAGTCACACACTGCTCCCAAACAAGATCTGTGCCACCAAGGGTTAATGAAGCTCTCAGCTGAGCATCCCTTGTAATAATTTCTGGTCATTTAGTGAGATCAGATTTACAAATTACTAAAGCCTGCTAATAATTGCTCTAAGTGGACATTAATTAGCATTGACTCATCATGAGATTCTCCGTGCGCCCACTTGCTCACCCAGAGAACTTCTGGCCAGAGGGTGCCCTGTGCAGTGTCAGCCCCTGGGCAGAGCGGGACAGCGCCAGGAGGGCTCCGGGAGCCCAGGCCAGGGGGATCAGCCCTGTGGGGGCTCCCAGGGCTCCCCAGCAGCGCTGGGGCCTCTTCTCCAGCTGCAGGAGGAGCTGAAAAATCACTCAATCACCTTCAGGGGCAAGGGAGCTGGGAGAGCACCCTCAAGTCCCACTGACGTTTCCCCTTTGAGTATTTGATGCTGAGAGGACTCGGGGCTCCCTGAGCTGTGCTCGGGTGCAGACAGGAACCAGGCTCGGGGGGCTCTTGCTTTTCCAGGAGCAGTTCCTGCCCTGGCAGGCTCCAGAGCCTGCCTGCTCCTCCCAGCAGCAGGAATAATCCCCCTGCAGCTCAACTGCAGCCAATGAAACAGTTAAACAGGGAGAGCTGCAAAACCTGAGCTCCAAATCCAGCCTTCCCATCTCTGCCATGATTTCAGTGGCTTCACATGATGGAAGTTGGGGTGGGGAATTTTTTCTCTCTTTAGCAAGCTGCAAAATGTTTCAGCACACTTTGGGCATATCCTCCTGTTAACTTCTTATGCACACATTTAATTTTGTGGGGTCTCTCATTCAGTCTCTGAGACTGAGGCACAGGTCTCTGCAATCCTTTTCATCTTGGCTCATTGCACACGTGGAAATGGGGCCTCAACACAACATGTTATGGCAAAGTTTCCCCTTTCTGCTTCAGGAATGAATTACATTGCAGAGATCTATATTTGGAGCTCTCCATCCTGTGCCTTTTGATGTTTAATACATTTGTCTGAGCTGCCTGTCTGCCGGTTGAGCTGGCTTGAAGTTATCAAAATTTTATCATTTTTCGAGCAGAAAAACACTTTCTCCAGCCCCCCTCTCCCCCAGTCCCCGCGTTTTCCCCCAGCCTGCAGGGCCCAGCTCCCACCCCAGCTGGGCGTTGTTTCTTGGGATCAGCCCCTGCCCCTGCCCCAGCTGGGGAGCGCAGATGGGAGAGCAGCTGGGGCAGGGCTCAGCTGTGGGAGGGAGGCAGCGCTGGTGCTCTGAGCTCCTGACACAGGAGAGCTCCTGCACAGCCCCATCCATCCACAGGGCTCCAGAGAGCTCCTGACACAGCCCCATCCACAGAGTTTCTGACACAGCCCCATCATTCACAGATCTCCATCTCCTCCCACCCCTCGGGAGCCAGGGTGTGCTGGAGGTGCTGGGTGAAGGGGGAGGATGCTCAAAGCTGCTGACTCCTTGTGTTCTCTTCCTCCTCCACCTGCACGTTTGTTTGCTGCTTGATCCAATAGTTCCAAGCTGGTTGGAGCAGCTCAGCACAGGGAGCTCGGGTGGGAGGGCTCCCCTGGATGGACACGGGGCGCCTGGAGCTGGGGCTTTGCTCATCGGAGCTGAATTGGGGTACAGCAGCTGATCCCAGGCATTTATCCCTCCACAGTGAGCCTTGCAGTTATTGCCAGCTTTTCTGGTGCCTTGAGATGTAGCCCACGACCTGCTGTTCTTGGTCCTCTCTTTGGAATTGGCAAGCCCGTGCTGGAGCCTGCAGCTGCCTGCTGCTCCTGCCAGCCTTGGGCTCAGAGCTGGGAGAAGGTGGGAAAATCTCTGCTGCTCTAAGGTCTAGCAAACTGCAGGCAAAAAGGAATTTTCATCACTTCTTTATGATGATTAGTGATTTTGATACCACTGATCACATGAGTTCCCAGAGCAGCTGATTAATGAGACCATTTCTAAGCAGAAATAATGAGCAGAAAATATGACAGGAACAGTGAGATCTGTCTGTACATCCCTCTCATGAATGGCTCTGACCGTAAATAAATTCCTAAAGGCTGTAAACAAAATGGTTTTGCTGCTGCCACTTCCCTTTGCCTCCTCCCCAGCCCCTTCCACTGGAAATCCATGCATTAACTGGAGAGCTCTTGCTTTGGGCTGCAGGCACAGAATACCAATGTTTTCCTACTCATAACAAATGTGAACTTTAGAAGGGAAGTCAGAGATCAACTGCTGCAGATCATGGGAGCATCTCCCACCTCTGGAAAATCAGCACAGGTTGGGATGGAGCCCAGGGCTGGGGGCTGCAGGGTTACTGGGATTTTGGGAATGAGGAATTCCTGTGAGGGTGGCAGGCCCTGGCACAGGTGCCCAGAGCAGCTGTGGCTGCCCCTGCATCCCTGGCAGTGCCCAGGCCAGGCTGGGCAGGGCTGGACAGGGCTTGGATCCACCTGGGGCAGGGGAAGGTGTCCCTGCCATGGCAGGGGGACACTGGACGGGCTCTGAGGTCCCTCCCCACCCCAACCATTCTGGGATTCTGGGATTCCATGGAAAGCCCTGGCAGACCACGACTCCAGACTGGCTCAGGAGGGTTCCACAGTCCCAGGGACCTCTCAGCCCTGCCTGAGCTGGGCCCTGGCTCTGCCCCAGCCCTGCAGCTCCGGGCCTCAGAGTGGGCAATAAAGGTGCAATTAAATTGAGACACAAGAAGAAAGAAGATGAATTATGGCCTTGCATTTATATAGCACATTTCATCCCAAACCATTGAGTTAAGTGATTGATATACAAATTACTTTTTGAGAGATCACTCTACTCTCTCCATGCCCGACATGCAGATATATATAAAATGTAATCATTATTTTTTAAAGCAAACTTACTTATTAATGCAAACCCTACAATTGGGGTGAGCTCTTCTGGGCAAAGATGAATCAGAAGTGACAAAACTGCACCATCTCATGAGGAGCACACTTAAGAATGAATGGAATAATTCAGATACTTGGATCCCTCCAACACAGCGAGCTCAAAGCCAAACAGAAAACGCCTCTCTTCTCTAAGGATTCAAAACAGAGTTTGCTAAAATGTAATTAAGCACAAAGTCCCTTGGAATCAATCACTTCCAGAAACCAATACCCACCTTGCTGATTAGACAGTGGCTAAGCCAGGGGCAATTAATGCATTAGTATGAAAATTGTTAACTGTGAGAGCAACCAGTTTGGATGGGATAATTGCTCTGAGAAAGAATACTTGATGGTGAATATCAGAAACAGTGATGTCTTTGGGAGAGGGGAAGCTACGATGTTAACAGCAGCTAATTAAAAGTGACCTAATTCTCATTAATAATCTTTTTGATTGGATACAAACTGGAACCTGGGAGGCTAATTGGGACCATGCTCACATGTCACCGCAGCTGAGGCAGCTGGGAAGATTTGTGCTTTGTCTCAGGGAGAAGAGGGGCTCTTGTCCCCCTCTCATGGCAGGGGGAAGGTGCTTTGGGTCACACAGGTGAGGCTCTGGCTCCTCATTAAATCATTTTGCAGCTGTCCCAGGGCAGAGTCCGTCCCTGCCCACCAGCTCTGGTTTGTTCTGAGGATGAGTGCTTGTAACTGTGGTGTGACCCTGCAGATGTGGCAGCCAAACTCCACTCAGCAACCAGAAACCACCCAGGGAAATCCAACCCATCCTATTCAACCGCTCTGAGCAATGTGTGATGTTCCTACATCCTCAAACTTGTATTTGCTCGATGTGGCTGAGAGGAAATGTCAGGAAAAAATGTTTGGTTTTCACCCTCCTGCAGTTAATGACCAATCTTCCACAAACCATAATAGCTTTAACCATTAGCTTTGTAATTAAGTCTTTATTCCGTGATGCTGTTTGCTCAGCACACGCTGGGCTCTGACAGCCCGTGGCCAGGGATGATCTGTGTCACAGAGATGATGCTGAGCTCCCCTGACAGCGCCAGGGATCCCTCTCTGGGCCAGGAGCACAGAATAACCCCGAGAATGCAGCCCCATCCCTGCCAGCCTCCCCCCTGTGCCTGCCGGGGCATTCCCTGTGCTCCAGGGCAGAACCAGCCCTGGGGCTGGCACAGGCACTGCCAGGCTGGGGGGACACCCCACACCTGCCAGAAGGCTTTGCTCACAGCATCCCACACTGGTTTGAGTCAGAAGGGAACTTCAATCCAATCCTGTGTCCCTCCTGCCACGGCAGCGACACTTCCACCATCCCGGGGTGCCCCAGCCCCAGTGTCCAACCTTGGGCACTGCCAGGGGTCCAGGGCAGCCCCAGCTGTGCCACGGAACAATTCCCAATTCCCAATTCCCATCCAGCCCTGCCCTGGCACTGGGAGCCCTCCCCTGTGTGCTGCCACGGCAGCTCTGCTGCATGGCCGCTGCTGCAGCTCTGCTGCATGGGTGCTGCTGCAGCTCTGCTGCATGGGCGCTGCTGCAGCATCCTGGGGTCAGGGCAGGGCTGTGGCTGCTGGCTGCACCCAGCCATGCAGAACAGCATTCCAGCCTCTCCCCAGCCCTACAAACAGATTTTCCTCCACGCAAATCAGAGCCAAAAAGGAGCTTTGAATAAAGATCTGTGAATGAAGATGTGGGAGATGCACTGGGCCAGCAATCTGCGTCCCAGAAGGGAGCAAGGGCTGCAGTCACTCACATCCCACAGGGGGTGAAAGGTGGCATCAGGGAATTAATCACTAATTGAGCACCACACCGGTGCCTCAATGCCTGAACAATTAGCGACAGAAAAACAGCCACAAATAATGTATTGACCAAAAACGTCTAAGTTATTTGTGTAAATTATTGGCAATAAATAATTTGGCCAACCACTATGAACTCCTTTGCTCATTTCACAGAACCACAGAATACCCTGAGCTGGAGGGGACCCCCAGGGATCATCCAAATCCAGTACAGGACACCCCAAATTCCCACCCTGGACCTCATTGGCTTCACACCATTTCAAAGGGGACCTAAAGCAGCATAAAGTTCTTGTGCCAGTGGGGGAGCTGAGTGAATAATAAGGTATTTACATTGCCTTATTCTGCTCGAGATAAAGCCCAGCTTAAAATCCCTTAACTCTTTTTGACAACAAATTAGTTTCAGATCAAGGGCTCCTGCTCTGTCTCAAAATATGACTCTCACTTCCAAATTATTCATCTGCCAGAAGCTGTTGCTCACAAAAAAAAAATTAAAAAAAAAAAAAAAAGGCAAATTTTTAATGGTTTGTATAATGTCTTGTTCACTTTCGGTTTTCTTCATAGAAAATTCTCTTTGTCACTTCCTGCCAGAGAGTAAACTCTTCTGTCGCATTAATTGAGCAAGGCAGGCCAGGCTGTTGGGTGGAAACTCAATGAGTGTATAACTCTCTCTGAGCCAAATTGCCTGTGTAGGACGTCCCTCACTACTGTACCACCAATAGAAGCCTATTTTTGTACAGCTTTAGGTCTTGGAGACAATCCAGAGGCAGCTCTTACAATCCTTGCTGACTCCAGGCTGACTCACACCCTTAACTCACACATGCCATTGTCATTATTCAGATTTCCCACTTACACTGCAGGCATCTGACATTGCTTAATTACAGCTTTTTTTTCCCCCAGCCTATATTCCTTTTGTCTCCCCCCTTTATATTTAGCATGTTTATAAAGGGGTAGAGCAGGCATTAATGAAGATGTTTGGATTTCAAAAGCCTTTGGTAGCACTGGAGAGGGATGGAAAAATTCTGCCCCCGGAGTGAGCGGAGATTTCAGCACCGCCTGCCTGGTCCTGCCAGGATCCCACATTGCTCGGCCCATTTTACCTGATGCTATCCCCACTTTGTCCCGCCTCCCTTGCTGGTGGAAGTGCAGAGAATGCCGAGGTGCAAATGCAGAAATGCAGAGTGCAAAGTGCAGCAATCCGGGGAAATGGATGTCATGGAGCAGCTGCTGCCCCAGCTCGGGCAGGGAGCACAGAGCAGAGCGTGACTGCAGGGCAGAACTGCCCAAAGCCTCTGCATTTAGCAGATTACAGCAGATTATCCCCAGTAATGATCGATTTCTTTGGAGCGGGATTTCACACGCCTGCTTTGCAGCCCAGCCGCGCTAATTGGCACCGAGCTGCCTGGGCTGGGAGAAGCAGAGTGAGGGGATGCAGGGGCTGCTGATGGCCTGCTGCTCCCAGGAGCTCAGGCGTGCAGTGGTGCAAACCTGCACCCACATCTCCCTGACTTCTTCCTGCACACCTGCCTCACACAGGCTGGGAACTGAGCAGCAGAGCTGCAGTGCCAGAGCTCTCTGCAAGCTCTGGAGATGAACAGAAAGCTTCAAAGAATAAAACTTTGATGAAAACCAGAAACAAAATTGTATGAAAAGGAAAATGTTCTTTCTGTTTCAAAGAAATCATGCATTTTCCAGAACACACCATTGGCATTTCTGAGCCCAAGTACCTACAGATTAAGAAAGAAACGCATTGAGAAGTCTCCAGAAACACAGGCAGATAACGGAGACAGCTTTTACCCTTCCTTCCCTTCTCTGTTTTATTTCTCATGGAGAGAGGAAAAGAAAACTGTAGGGAAGGCAATTGGAAAAGTCAACACTCAGCAAAGAATTCAAATGGTGCAGCCAATGGCTTTCAGAATAATAAATGGCCCATTTCACTTATCAGCTGCCCTTTTTATTATTATTATTATTATTTTTTAAGACTGGCTTCAGAATCTTTATTCAGTTACTTGGATCTATTGATGTCTCTTGTGCCAAATCAATACTCCTTCCTAGAGAACATGGAGTAAAAACCCATAGAAAATAAATACTCCCCCTGCTCAGCAGTAAAACCATGGAGGTTTGGAGTGCCCGGTGGCTGCTCTGGAGTTAGAGATGTCAGGTGTGGGTAATAGAACAGAGAAACTTCCCATTTCCTGCACTGCTCTGCAGGGCTTTCCCTGCCAGGAATTGCTCCTGGCCCCAGGGCAGAGGGACAGGGGAGGGCTCAGGGGATGGGATATGATAATATCCAATATATCCAATATCCAGGGCTCCCTGGAGCGCAGCCCTGAGCGGTGCCTGTCCCTGCTCTGTCCCCATGCCAATGGCAGCACAGCCCTGGGGCTCACTGCAGCCTCCCTCTGCTCCTTTGCTTGTTGCTGGGGGGTTTTGTTTGGGGTTTTGGCCTTTTCTTTTTTCTTTTTTTTTTTAGAGGAAGAAAAGAGAACCTGAAGAGCTCTACAGTGTTTGTAGAGAGACTCCTGTGAGACTGAGAGTCCAAGAAATGAAACATTTTTCCTACATTATAACAGAATTATAGATGAATAAAAATATAGATTTATAGTTTTATTTATATATTATATTATATTTATGTTTTATTATAAATATAATAAAATTATAATATTATATTAATTTATTATAAATTTTATACTATTTTATTAATTTATTGTAATATTTATATTGATTTTATTATATTTATCTCTATAAAAATATAGATATTTTTCTCCTTGAACTTTCTTCCTGAATCCAATCTGTCTTTTTGTGTCTCTGGCTTCCCCCAGGGGTGATCTCTCCATTCCCATGCCTGCAGTCTGGAATCTGCCTTGCTCCAGGGAGCACAACCAGGAGCCTTTGATTTGCTCAGCTGATGAGCAGATCCTGGCTCCTCTTTGAAGAGGCAGCACCAGCCTGGAGTGCTGGTATCAATAAATGGAGCTCAATAAACAGAGTTTCAATAAACAGAGTTCATCAAAGCATGAATAGGAAACGGGATAATTAAAACTCATCAGACCTGCCCCTGTGAATGCTGGTCCTTGCTCAGGAGAGCAGGACCCTTCATGTACCAACTCTCCCTCTTTTATCAAGGATAAAAAACCAGAACTGCTCATGAGAGAAAAACCATTCATAAGGATTTTTGGTTTTCTCACATCTCCAAACCCTTTTGAACATGGTTGAGTTGATATGGGGCATTTTAAAGTAATTTCTTATCTAGCCGCAGAATTAGAAATGTTGGTTGGAACAAGTGTTCCCTTCGGTGCAAGGGTTTTTGTCTCCCAGCTGCTTTGCTCTCAAACACACACAGAGATTAAAGTTATTTGTTTTATATTGCCAAAGGTACTGTATGAGTGTGGGTATTTATGACTGGGTTTTGAGATCAGATTTATTACAGAGTTTAAACCAATTTACATTAAAATGAAAGCTGACCTCATTCACCCTGTTTTATGGCCATTACAACAGCAGCCTAATCTGGATCATTTCTTCCTTGTGTTCAGTACAAGCACTTGGAATGAGTTTGTTGCTGTGGATTTGAGTGGATTTGTGTCTTCCTCTCCTTGGCTTCACTATGTCAGGTTTTTTTCTTTTATTGTTTGTTTTTCTTCCCATTTCATGTAGCTGCAGGAATGTTAACCCCATCCCACAAACCCAAATCCGCTCTGGCCGTGCCCGGCAGGATGGAAACCCCTCCACCCTTCTCCTTCCCCGTCCCACGAGCTCAGGTTTGGTAAGGAGCTGTCAGGAATTGATCTTAGGGGGATTTCTGCCTGTCTCAGCCATGCTTTCCCCGCCACATTCACTCCAACATATGTCTGCAATCTGCTGGGGCAGCGCAAGAGGATCAGCGTCCACATGACTGCACTTGGGAGCTAAAAATAACTGCAGGAGTGAATGCATTAAAGTTCTTTATGCAAAACACCTCGTGCTAAGTCTCTGTTTGCACTGCTGATCAAATGTGTGTTGAAATATCCATGGCCTTGATGTCTCACATTCACAGAGAAGGGCTTTGGCAGCCAAAAATCCCACCCACCATGAGGCTAAAATAGCAGGCACATGAATCTGTTTAATTTCCCCACTCTGGGCTCTTTTGGAGGTCAGGAGTTTGCCTGCTACACCTGAACAGCCTCCAACCAGCAAAACAACAACCAGTTAAAACTGGACAGTTGGGGCTTAGGGAGAAGTGTCTGGGCAGCCGTTCAGACCCAGGAGGAGATTTCAGTTGGGTCATGCCTGTTCCTCCTTGGCTTTCTGCTGATCCTGAGCTCTGGGAACACGAAATCACCTGTTTGTGCCACCCTTGGGTGTGCCCAGGGCTCACACCTGGCTGTGCCCAGGGCTGCTCACACCTGGCTGTGTCACCCTTGGGTGTGCCCAGGGTTCACACCTGTTTGTGCCCCCCTGGTTGTGCCCAGGACTGCTCACACCTGTTTGTACCACCCTTGGGTGTGCCCAGGACTGCTCACACCTGTTTGTGCCACCCTTGGGTGTGCCAGCAGGAGCAAAGGAGGGGCTCTGGCACAGAGGTGCAGGAGCTGCCTGGGCAGAGCAGGAGTGGCTGGGCTGGCCTGGGAAATGCTCCCATGTAGAAAATCTCCTTTATTTTGTGTAACCCTTGGGGAGCAGCCTGGGTTCCCCCATGATGAAATGGCTCCGTGGGAGCTGCTGGGTGCTGGCCCCTTTCCCTGGGGTGGCTCTGCCTGGCTTTGCTTTGCCTGGCTTTGGTTTGATGTGCAGCTCTGCTGGGGGAGCTGCTTCCCAGCAGGAAATCTGAGCTGCCCTGGAGGAGCAGGGCCAGCAGCTGCTCCCTGTGACAGGGACATGTGCTGGCCCTGCTGCCCCGAGCCCCAGCCCGGCCACCCCCGGTGCCACCCGGTGACACTGGCACCTCCCCGTGACATTTCCTGAGGTGCCAGGCCCGGATCCTTCTCTCTGGGGCTGTCAGCAAATGTGACACAGACCCAGAGCAGCAGAGAGTGCTTCTGACAGCTCACATTATAGAAATAGGAGGGGGAGTGGATTGAAATGAAATGAGGAGTGAGGGGACAGCGGGGGCTTTATTTGACAGAAGGGGTTTTAAAGTGGGATGGCTGCTGGGCCTCGTTAATCACCATGTGCAAGCAGGAGAGGCTTTCACTGAGGATCATGGAACTGCTAAGGTTGGAAATGACCTTTCAGGTCATCGACCGTCAGTGCAGCCGCAGCGCCCTGCTCACCACTAAACCTGTCCTCAAGGGCCACATCCACAGCCCTGTGACCACTGCAGGGATGGGGGCTGCCCTGGGTGTGGGCTCATAGCCGGCCTTCTGAAAACCTTTCCTTCCATTCTTTTAGTACAGTTTTAATGTAATATATATCACACAATAATAAATCAGCCTTCTGAAACATGGAGTCAGATCCTCGTCTCTTCCCTCACCTGAAAACCCCTGTGAGCACCGTCACACTCCTGCCCAGGGGCTGCCAGGGCTCTGGGCTCTGCTGAAGGCAGCTTTGCCTGGATGGACACAAATCCACAGAGCAGAGATCATCTGAGCAGGGGGAGATGGATGGACAGCCTTAATTAACTGTTTCTTGTGTCATATTCTTAATAATTTGGTTGCTATTCCTGCAGTCTGTTACAAAGTTCATTAAATTTACTTGTCTCAAGGGCATTTCTACCTCCCATAATCAGCCTCTCTCCTGTCAAGGATAAATTGCCTGATGGGATAAGTTGATCCTGCACAAATGGAGCTGGCTTTGAACTTGTGGTGATAAGTAGCACCAGACAGGAGGTTTTTCTGTTGTTTATCTCTGTACTGATATGGCATGAAATAAAAATGGGTGTCTCTTTGCTGGCTGAGCTGCATCCATCAGGCTGAGCAGAGATTGGAAAATACTGCTCAACTTAAAGAAACAAAAGGGGGTAAACTGGAACACTTAAGAATAGACTTTTACTCCTTTGATGTGTGCATGTAATATTGATGTGCTGATGTGATCAGATTCAAAATTGAATCTTTTCTGGTAGATCAAAACCAATCTCCCCAGGTTTATTCACAGAGTGGGGTTGGGCTGGAAGGAACCTCAAAGGTTGTCACTGTAGGACACGAAACAACACAAGTGCACACACCACTGCTCTCAAGGTGAAAAAAGGGAAGTTTCTTTTCTGACTCCAACATTTATCATTTTCCAAAAGTGACCCTGGATTGGAGGGTGACAGTGCCACCTCTCCGATGACACTGGACAAACCAACAGTCCATCAAATTTCTCCTCCTCCATAAAAGAATGCAAAACAATACGTTATTTACAGAAAGTGTGGGAGAAAGTTTGCTACAAGAATGTCAACATCAGAAGGCTCAGAAAATCTTAAAAAATCAGGGTGACAAAAGCTCATCTCTGCAGCTGATATTTCTGAGGTTGACAAGACTCCCTGTGTCCTACACCTGCAGTGACTCCAGAGCCTCCTGAGATCTCTCTGCTTGTGCCCTCTGCTCTCAGGGGCTGGAAATGCTCCCAGCCAGGGAAAAACCTCATCCCATTCCTGGGAAAAGGCTCATCCCATTCCTGGGAAAAGGCTCATCCCATTGCTGGGAAAACCTCATCCCATTCTGGGAAAAAGCTTATCCCATCCCAGGGAAAAACCTCATCCCATCCCATCTCATCCCATCCCATCCCATCCCATCCCATCCCATCCCATCCCATCCCATCCCATCCCATCCCATCCCATCCCTGGGAAAAGCCTCCTCCAGGGCTGGGCAGGCAGAACGGGGCCATAATTCCAGCAGCTCCAGGGCTGATGGGGTAATCTCCTAATTAACACGTCTTTTAAAAAGCACTTAATGCCTGTGATAGAAAAGCCTTGAAACTGAATGCACTGCCTCTATAACAGCATAACCTACTTCCTTCCAAATAAGAAAGCAGGGAATTACCAGACATCAATGCATCATTTGCTAATGAGTTGTAATTCTGTATTAATTTACCAACGAGCTGATTAGATACGAGAGATTTACAAAATATATTAGAGATTATGGTTCCAGAAAACCAGCTCAACATCAGGGAAAAAAGTCATTAAATTTTTCTCTATGGTGCACCTGAAATTATTAATTAGTTGGCATTTAAGCAAAATTCATTGAAAACAGTCGGAACTGAAGTATTATAACATTATAAATAACACAGGCAAGAGCACAAACATTGCACTGCAGTGCTCAGGAGAGCAAGGATTCCACACCTTAAAGCACTGCCAGGTTTAGGGATGAGAATATTTGTGTAAATTCTATGTACTGGCCCCATGTGTGCCCAAAGATCAGCTGTTACTCAAAAGTCCTCTTTAAAAAAATATCTACAACACCCCAACAATTTTCCAATGGAATTTCAAACCTCTATAGATACAACACACAAAAAGTTCTGCCCCCTCAGTGAAACCAGAGCTTCACACCACGCCTCAGGTGGGTCAGACTATGCACGCTGTGCACTTTACACACCCACTGCTTCATTTGGCGGTTTCTGTTTCAGGGCTCCTTGGAGCACGCTGGGTTTCTGTCTCTGGGAGAGGGCTGTGATCACACTGAGACCCTGCACGTCCTCTCCAGCCCGCCACAGCTCAGACACAAACATCGAGGAGAAGTGCCACAGTGTTCATTTTAGGAATAAGATCAGTAATTTTTCTGTTACACATCCCCTGCTTGTTTTGCCAGTTGCAACACCAACTCAGATATATTGACAATATAGAAATGCAGTCTGTAGATAGAAAGACTCAAATTACTCTCCCAATTTTGAAGGAAACTGCTGTTAGATTTTTCCAGGATCTGCCTAATTATACTCTGTACAAAGCAAATGTGAGTTTTTCAATTGTCTCTTTAGTGTCAGATGTTTCTGTTTAAAATGGCTGAGGAATTCAACACCTTCCCTACTTTAAATTGAAAATTACATGTTTTCTACGAGCTGAGTTGGGACAAAATGTTCAATGCAAGTAAGAAAAAAACACCACAAATTAATTGAACTAAATCTTAAACTTGTTTGAGCAATAGGACAGAAATTCTCCCATGCGTTTTCCCATGCAATGTGTGAATCCAGCAGTTCCTGACAATGGAACCAAGAGGGGGAATTCAGGCAAACCCTGTCCTGAGAGCAGGAAGGGAGTGCTGAGAGGCCTTGGAGCAGAACGAGCAGCAGAGATGACATTCCCCACAGTGAGGAGTGTCTTTCTCTGCTGGAACTTGAAATAACCAGGAAGGAAGAACTTCCATAAAAAGCTCTTGCATATCTGGAACAGCTGCAGCATCAGGAGGGAAATGGCACAGGGGATGTGAGTTACTGTTGGACTGTGGAGTATTTCTGTCCACACACCCTGAGCTGAGCCCCCACTTCCATGCATTAAATCCTGAGTGAGAAATACCCACAGAAGCGCCCAGTGATCTGCTCACACCACTTGTCACTCCAAAATCACACCACAAAACTCCAAACCCACAAGAGCCCTGATTCCCTAATTTCTGTGCAGCCAAAGGGAGATGTGAGCTCCCATCCTGCACAGGACACGGCTCTGTGGGCCCTGTTCTGTCTCAAAGTGCTCCCCACGTCAGTGCAAGATGCTCCAGATCTGATAAATAAATCCTTTATGGATTTATGGGCACAAGGAGAGGCATAGAACCCAGAGTTCCCCCTGCTGCTCTGCTGCTGTGCCCCAGCCTGAGGAGCTGCATTTCAGTCTCCGTGGGGCTTCATTTCCCTGCTGCAGGAGGATATAAACCCAAAAGCAGGCAGGATGTTCAATATTTCCCCAAAGTTTATGCATAACCACCACAGCAGACACCGAGGGCCACAAATAATTCCGGTGCTTCCAAAGAAAATCAATGTCCTTATCAACAGCGAATGCTGGCTGCAGTTATGAATATTTAACACTGAGTGTTGCCATGAGCTTAGAAATGCCTTGCATGCCCCCAACACAGCCCTGTAATAAATGCCATGGTCTTGTGGGATACTTTTTAATAAAAAGAAATCAGAAGCATTAAAGCTGAGCCATTAAGTGCTGAAGTAGCCCTGAATGCCAAATGCAATCTGTGCAGCCCATCACTTTATCCAGCCCTAAGTCTGGGCCCTCCTCATGGATCTCAGATTTATTCTTTTTGTATGATAAACCATAAAATGTCCTTTGTGTTGCTGAATAAACAGCAAGTGCAGGTCACTTTAGCACGGTACCAGCACTTCAGTGAACAGAATAATAAATCAGGGCCAGGCTCCAGACGAGTGCAGGAACCAAACCAGTCCGGCAGCAGCACAGCCAATCTCTCCTTCCCCAGGCTCAGGAAACACTTCCCAGCTCATCCCAATGCAGTTCAAAAAAAGGAGGAATTCTGGCTTTATTTCCCAAAAATCTTTTCAAATCCTTTCAAAGTTTATAAAGTTATTAACGAAATTAATATCTGAAAATGACGGTATTTTGTAGCTACATCCATTACAGTCAAATAACAAGCCAAAAATGGATTTTTTTCTCAGAACATTAAGTCCTGGAGTCTTCCTGAGGAGTTGCAGTGCCAAAGTGTTGGCATCTGGGGGGGACCTGGGGTGTGCAGTGATGCAGCAGCCCCTGCTGCAGGAGGGGGTCGTGTCCATGCTGGGGTGAAAAAACTTGAATTCATTATTTTTATATTTTTCACACAAAATCCCAGATGTTTTAAGTACAATTTTTGGATTAATGCTCAGACTTTTAAAGGAGATCACCCAAAGCCACTTCCTGGGTAGGAAGGGATGGGAATTAGGGAAGCTGAATAAATACTTGATCTTAAAGTTTCACTTAAGTAAATGACTTGTGTGCATAAATAACATGGGAGCTGTCAATAAAATCACCCTGAAATTCTGTCAAACAGAAGAGTAATTATGGCTTCTGCTGGTTACTAATAAAGTGAAACGTTAGCTGAGCTTACACAAAAACAAACACCTCCTGATTTCATTGAAGATTAATGCTCATGTGCCAAATAGCCAGCCCAAACTTAATTGCTCTTTTTTATCTCCCTGAAACGATAAGGAGCAGCCACAGAAGTGGTTCTGGTGACCTTGGATTTACACAGGTCTGCAGCCACAGGACATGTTCAGCTTTTATTTCTGACTCAGTGACTTCAGTGGGAATTGCAGGACCCCAGGTCCCCTCCAGGTTTCCATCCTGCTCTGCAGAGCTCAGCTGGGGGCTCACATTTAATGGGGTTCATCTGAGCCCCCACAGTCCAAGGGAACAATTTCCCCTCTGTGTGACAGCCTAAACCCAAACGTTTTACTTCTTCAAAGACAACGTGGCTCCTTTGCCTTCCCCATTTGTGTTTTGCACCAATACATTTGCAGAACTGAAAAATATCACCCAGCTGCTTCCCATCTCCATGGCAACCTCCTGCTCTGGCTCCAATTGATAAATACTTTGCCAAGCCTGTTACTGTAGGCTGGCTGTTGCAAAAATTATGCATTATCACTCACAAACAAGCCTGTAGTGTTCAGCACGTTCCCTGGTGGACAGCACAGCCCGGTTTGGCCCTTGCACCCCTGAGCATCCCTCCTTTATCCTGGTTTTCCAGCCAGTGATTGCAGACCCAGTTCCCTCCATTTCTGTGCCCAGGCTGAGCCTTGGCAGGTTCTTGTTAAGGGTCACAGTCCCTGAATGGCTTCACAGGAGAGGGAGAACAGGATCCCCCTGCAGCCCCAGGCAGGGAAAGGGCTCTGCTGCTGCTGCTGCTGCACATCTGCCCAACAGCTGCCAGGCACACCCTGCTGCAGGGGCTGAGCTCTGCAGGCACAGAGAGGGAGCCCAGGGATCAGTGCCTGTGACATCACAGGGATCAGTGCCTGTGACATCACAGGGATCAGTGCCTGTGACATAGAGCAGGTCGCTCCAGACACGATCAGATCTGGATCTGAGGACATCCCCAGCTGGGAGTGCACGGCCACATTTTCCCAGCAGCTAATGATCCTCAAAGTTCAAAATTTCCACCTTGTTAATTGGATTTTCCTGGCTTCAACTTAAATCTATTAGGTCTTTTTGTGCCTTTCTCTGAAGAAAAAGGACCTGGAGCTCCCTCCCTGTGCAGGCACTTAACCATAGAAATTAAGTTACAAGGTTCTTTTTGATAAGATAAACAGACTGAGCTCCTTAAGTCTATCACTGTAAAATATTCTCTGCAGCCCTTAATCATTCTTTATTAATCTTTTCAGCTCAGTGACGTGGCAGCAGAAAGGTAAAATAAATAAATAAACCCCGAACAAAGCAGGAGGGGCGGATGGAGATACAGATACATGTGATCTCCCAGGATTTCACAGAGCATGTTAAAATTGTGCAGGGCTGGGATGTGCCCAGGGCTGTGCCCAGGGAGGGCGGCAGGACACAGAGCCAGAGCTGTCCCTGCTCCCTGCCCTGGCAGCCCAGGGCAGCAGGAGCTCCTGTCCCCAGGTGTCACAGCTCCTGTGCCGCAGCACTGACATCAATGCCCCTTCCTGCTCTTGTGTGGGAAACGTGGCCACAGTAATTCCTGTCTCCTAAAAACCCTTGCCCCTGATTTTTGATAGCCAGCACCGGCTAATGCTTGAAATTCTCATTTCATTTTTAAAAAGTGGCTCACTTACTTGTGACAGTGACAATGACAGTGCCATTTGTCACATCGCTGACCCTGTCACTTGATTCATTTATAATTTAATTGTCACTTCCATTTGATCAAATACGTCTGAATTGAAACCATCTGCATTAAAAATAACACATCTTTCTCCTTTTATTCCCCATACTGTGGCAGGTATTGCTTGAAAATTCAATTGGTGCCAGCCAAAAGCTGCTGTTTAATTGATAAGAAAATGGCTAAAAAGGAATGAAACCATAGGTCTGGATGAAAATCCCTGGTGAAAAATGGATCTTGGTAAGGACCATGAAACTCAGATATTCTCATTTTCACTTCTGCTGCACTGAGACCTGGAGCTTCCTGGGGATGGTGGTAAAGGCCCAGCCAGGCCATGGGATGGGATTCCCATCCCCAGGCTCCGGTGATTCAAACATTTATAACACAGACACAGAGTGAGGAACAGGACTTCTCCCTGACTAATATGTTGCAATTAATTCTCAGAAGAATCCTTGCTTAGGAACTTTATTAAATCCCATTAAGACTAATGAATTGTTGTTGTTTCCTAATTATATAGTTGTTTCTAGTTTAATGAACTGTATATTAATTGACTTATAGAACGGAGATTTTACTTTCAGGATGGAAATACGTTAAATAAGAGATATATATTCTTGCTAATGGCATCAGTTGTCAGTTACAATCTCTGTTAATAAATCTGTTGGAAAGTCCTGTCCTTTTGAATACAGATTTTGCTTGTTTTGTTAGCTAAAGAGGCAACAAAAGGCTCAAAATTAATTGTGTTCCTGTGTTTTATGTATAGCTGATATTTTCCCTCCTAATAATTCAATTTCTCATTGCAAAAGCAGCTGAATGCTCCTGACAGGAATGACACCATG
Source organism: Geospiza fortis (assembly GCF_000277835.1). NCBI lineage: Eukaryota > Metazoa > Chordata > Aves > Passeriformes > Thraupidae > Geospiza > Geospiza fortis. Next base: position 288,240 of record NW_005054566.1, on the reverse strand, counting down.
AAGGGAAAGCAGAGCAGTGCAGGGTGGGAGCCCCATGAGAGGTTTGATCTTCACAGGATAAATCAGGGATGCTTTTCCAGCTGAAACCCCGTGGAAGGAAACACCTGAGCTGCCAGGTGTGCCTGCCCACCTGGGGCTGAGCCTGCAGCATCACCGGGCTGGCAGCAAATCCTCCTGAGGATGAGGATGGCACAGTCCCGCAGCTGCACGGTCGCACCCACAGCTGCTTTCAGCCAAAGAAGCAAACCCAGTTTCTCTCCAATATCTCCTGAACTTGTCCTGAGGATGTTTTGTAGGGCGAAAGAGATACACTCCTAAAATAGGAGCTGCTTGGAAAGTAAGAACTGCTATGCTTCAAAAAGTCATCCTCTTGAATGCTAATGCATATAATCTTCAGCTGACTGCAGCCACACCACAGATTAATTTCAGCACAGAGATTATGTTAATACACAAAAAAGAAGTTGTGATGCTGAGTTTGATCAAAGGTTTTTCATTTCAGTCAGTGCCTTTGGCAGCAGGCAGCAGTGCCTGTGTCAAAGTAAAGCCAAAGGCCTCTCTGAAGCTCTGAGCTGAGCAGCAATTATTACAGGGAGAGGCACAAGGCTGAGAGCAGGCTGCTGCTTGATCTTGATCTGACTTCAGTTGTTGGAGTGGTGGAGTTTGATGGGGAGCGAGAAACTTGCAGAGAAGTCCTGAGAGGTCCCAGCCCTGTGGAGCTCCCAGAAAAGGCTTTTGGCAGGGCAGGGAGCGATGTGCTTCCCTGCCTTGGGAAATCTCCTGCCCCTGCCCCGAGGCTGCAAAGCAGACTCCAAACACAGACATGCAGCTGACAGACAGACAGACGGACTGACTGACAGCTGAGACAGAGAATCTGCCACAACAGAGCCCTGGGCAGCTCCAGCCCGAGGAGAGGAATGGCACCAACACAGCCAGGGTGGAGCTGCATTGGTGCACCTGAGCCAGGATGGAGCTGCATTGGTGCACTCAGAGCCGGGATGGAGCTGCATTGGTGCACCTGAGCCAGGGTGGAGCTGCATTGGTGCAGCCAGGATGGGGCTGCATTGGTGCAGCCAGGATGGAGCTGCATTGGTGCAGCCAGGATGGGGCTGCATTGGTGCAGCCCAGCCAGGGCTGAGCACAGCCCCAGCAGAGGAGCAGCGCTCTGAGGGGGCTGGATGAGCAGGTCTGTCTGTCCCTCCTGCTCACTCAGGGAAGCTGTGGACGCCCCAGGCCCGGGAGCAGAGCCCTCCTTGCCCCAGCAGTGCTGCAGGAGGGGTTGGACTGTTCTGGATCTCGCAGTGTCCCAGCTGAGCCATCCTGTGGTGTCCACCCAGAGCTCAGGCACGGGGTCCCAGCCAGGCTCCTGCACCTCCCTGCAGGTCTGAGGGGTCCGGGGCCAGCTGTGCAGCAGGGCTGGCTGTGCCACCCAGCTGGCAGCTCCCCGGGACACCAGGCAGGGCTGTCAGCACCCACAGGGGCACAGGGGCTCATTGCATGATTCATCATCCCTTGCTGGAAAGAGCAGAGTACAGAGAGAGCACAAACACGATTCCAGCAGCAAGGAAGCGCCGTGCCTTTGCACGCTGGCTTTGCAGGGCAGCCATAATCATCTCCATTTATTTTATTTAATCTTTTAAGTGCACAAATGTGAAATGGTTCTGTAAGTACTGAGAGGATAAATGAGGCTAAAGCATTCATGGGCACTGGAATCAAGCGAGGCTTACGTTGGTGTTTTGTACATTCAGCCCTCTGTCATTTTTGCTGGAACCATCACTGAGCAATCAGATTTAAACATTTCAGACCTTGGTGGCAGAGCTTCTGTGCAAAATGCCTCTGCTTTTAGGAAAATCCAACTTTTCGCTATAAAAGAGCTGCAGAGAAAAGACAAAATGGAATAACCGCCCCTCACTTCAGGATAATTGCACTGGAATTAGGAGGAAAGTGCCGGTTTTTCAGGGAGAGGCTGATTTTAGCAGAACCCTGGGAGAGCAGCTCAGCTGTGATGCTGGGTGCCAGGATGGAGGCAGCACAGCTCAGCTCCAGCTCTGTGCAGGCACAGGGAGCTGAAAGGGGCAGAGGGAGCCCAGCTCCAGCTCCTCTTCCTCTGCTGCTGCCAGGCCTCCACAACTTTGTAAGCTCAGACACTTTAATTCCTTTCATTTGCCATCTTAATGTAAATTTACAGTATGAAAACTAGGAATAATTTAACACTAGGAAAGGAAAAGATGAAACAAAAGCCTGGAAATCTTGGCAGTCTTTTTGAAGGCAAAGGAAATGTCACAACTCTCTTTCAACAGCATCTTTGTTTTCGCAGGCAAATTACAAGTCCAGGTTCAGAAGTGTTTTTGTTCTGCCATTCTGCTGTGACAGTGTCTGCTGGCAGCCCCTAATTCATTCAGGAAAATGCACAGCAGCAGCGAAGGGGAGGAAATGACAACAGCTTTGAGCAGCTCCCCTTCCCTCCCTGCCAGGCAGCAGCGAGCCCTGGCTCTCAGCACAAAGGGGTTTTGGGGCTCCTTAAGCCCTTCCTGACACTTCTCAGGCTCTGTCTGTGCTCAGGATTTTCCACTGCAGATGATCCAGGGCTGAATCACCCAAAGCCCCTGCTCCACCTCCCTGCTCCTCCATCTGACGAGCTCCTGTGCCTCATCAGAGCAGATAGAAAAGGCAAATAAGATGCACAATAATTAACACACAAGATCTGGGCTGCTCCTCCAGGCCAAGATTAATTCAATACATTTTCAGAGCCCTCGGGGATATAGATTCAGGGAGTCTGATCTATGGTTATTATTCTTTTAAAGGAAAATAGATTTACCTAATTTACAATCAGTTCTGATGGTGGGAGGAGGAATTTAATTTTTTTTTTTTCTTTTGATAAATATACTGCAACTTTTCTATAATCCCTATTAATCTGATCTCCTAGGGAAAATTTTGCTGATCCATCATCTTGTGGCAGGCTTAATTCCCTTGGTGCCTCCAGGCAGGAGAAATGGATTTGCTCAGACGGAGCCCTGGTGCCTCCAAAGCCCCGAGTGAAGCTCAGCGCTGTCCCGAGGGGGCTGTGGGGAGGCTCTGCAGGGATCCCAGAGCATTCCCGATTTTCCTGGGGGAAAATCCCGGTCCGGGCCCGGGGCAGACCCAGACCCCGCCGCCGCTCCCGTCCGATCAACAGAGAGAGCGCCGGCTGGAAAATAAACGCGCGGCTAATTGTACACGACTGAGGGCTCGGAACGGCTGTTCTTAGCTTTGCCTTGAAGGGATGCGATGAGCGGGAGGTTTGCGCTCCGCATTTGGGGCCGGGAGCGGGGCGGGGGCTCCGGCAGGGCCGGATCGGGAGCGGAGCATCCCCGGGCCCCGAGCGCAGCCAGAAACCTCCCAGAGCAAAGGGACGGGCTGCAGGGGGAACGGCCAGGCTTTGCTCACGGGGGCTGCAGAGGGAACGGCCAGGCTTTGCCGGGACGGGCTGCAGAGGGAACGGCCAGGCTTTGCCCATGGGGGCTGCAGAGGGAACGGCCAGGCTTTGCCCACGGGGGCCGCAGCGGGGGACCGCC
>NW_005054566.1:272617-284380 GCF_000277835.1 Geospiza fortis | reverse complement strand
AGCAGCCGGGGCAGGCCGCGCCCCCCGGGCTGCGGCTCCGGCGCAGCGGCGGAAAAGCTCCGGGAAATCCCCACGGATGCAGCTTTTATCCGCTGCACTGACCGCTAAAAGGAGTCCGAGGAGATGCCCGAGAGGGGCCATAAACAGAGGGAGGGCTGGACGCCCCCTCCAGGAAATTCCGTGTTTAAAGAACAACAAGGAGACATCAAAGGAACATGGACTCGGTTCTGGTGGCTGCCAGGAGAGCCGTAAATGCCCGGAGCACGCGTGTTTGCTCGAGTGATGGGATTGCTCCCAGTGCCGGCTCCCGAGCCGGGGGAGGCGCTCTGTGCCCGGGATGCTGCTCTGTGCCCGGGATGCTGCTCTGTGCCCGGGATGCTGCTCTGTGCCGGGGATGCTGCTCTGTGCCCAGGCTGGGAGAGCTGCTCAGTGCCCGGGATGCTGCCCTGGGCTGCTCTGTGCCCACACCAGGAGCTGCAGGAGCAGCAGGAGCAGCAGGACGGCAGCTCCTGGGCTGGAGGAGCCCCCAGGGCACAGCCAGGGGGTCCCTGTGTGCTCCCCACACCGCCAGGGCTGGGAAGGCAAAGGGAGCTGCTGCTCCAGAGCCCAGGGAAGAGCCAGCCACGTGCAATCAGGAGAAAAGCTGTTTTTCACACTTATTGCCCTTGAATTGGCAGAGGGAGACATCATGTTTTATATTAACTTCATAATAATTACAGTTATTACTGAATTCATGTATACCAAAGAGGTTGCAGCTCCCTAGGAAAGCTCATAATATTATTAAGAGAGATGCCAGTCCATTGGCAGTGTCGTGTAACAAGCTAATTCCAACATCTTGATATTAGACAGCACACCTCCAAAAATGCATGGATTTGTGCCTGCTCCCTGGGATCAATGGCAGGGACACATCTGACACGCACAGAACTGTCCTTTGGAGAAAAATGCTTTGTAAAGCACAAGTAGCACAGCCCAAGAACAGCAAAAAGTGCTGCCTTTAACATTTGAAGCAGTGAAAATAAATCTAAAGATTTTTAATACAGGGCAATGCTGTGAGAAATGAAGGAATTGCAGCTCACAGTGGAAAACCAATGGAAAGGAAGATTTTGTGCGTGAGAGAAATTAAGGAATTCACCCAGCCTCTTCCCATCCTTTCCACATGATTAATTGCAGAGATTTAATTTCTCTGGGCATGTGTTCACATCGGCAAACAAACTTTTCCATCAGATTAGGAGAGGTGACCCATCTCCAGAGCAGCTGCTGCTGAAAGTTCTGCAGAGAGGCTAAAGGAGCCAGAAAAGGTCAGCTTTGCACCAGAGGGATGGGGGGAACAGCAGCTGCTGGGAAATCCCAGCCCAAGGAAAAACTGTTTGTGCTGGGGTCTCGGAGATTGGGGCAGCTCCACCCCATCCCATCCCATCCCATCGCATCCCATCGCATCCCATCCCATCCCATCCCATCCCATCCCATCCCATCCCATCCCATCCCATCCCATCCCATCCCATCCCATCCCATCCCATCCCATCCCATCCCATCCCATCCCATCCCATCCCATCCCATCCCATCCCATCCCATCCCATCCCATCCCATCCCATCCCATCCCATCCCATCCCATCCCATCCCATCCCATCCCATCCCATCCCATCCCATCCCATCCCATCCCATCCCATCCCATCCCAGATAATAGAGCAGGTTTCATTCTCGTGTGGTCTCAAAGTGACACAAACTCAGCCTCACTTTGATTTTTACTGTAAATCTAATACTCGGAGTCTGCCATCAAAGGAACTGTTGCACATAAACCCCCACCAATGTCAGGAGAAAATCAGACAGCAGCTGGATTCCAGGACTGTTGCAATTTCCTCCATAATGTCAGGCCATAGCAACACACACATCTTTCACAAAAATTAAATTGCTATTAAACTTTCTGCCCATCTTTGTAAATTAACCTCTCTTTCATCTCAGCTTTTGATTTAGCAGGAAATAATTTTTGGAGCACTTTCCAGACTCCTTCCATTAGGCGTTTGGGCTGTGGTCAATAAGGCTGAGTTAATTACCTGCCTAACCAGATCAAGCTGCTGTGCTGCTGGGCCTCAGCTCTGCTGCAAGTGCTGCGTGCATTTCTCTCAGAGGTGCAGCCAGACCCAGGCTGTGGCCAGCACTGGAGCCCACCCCAAGCTCCAGCCCCAAACCAGCAGCCCAGGTGCCCAGCCTGTACTGCCAAGTGTGGAAACAGCACCCAAACCTCCTTGTTTACTTTTTCACCCTGTTTCCTTTTTCCCCTGTTTCTTTTTCCCCCTGTTTGTTTCCTTTCCCCTGTTCAATTTCCCCCGTTTCCTTTCCCCCTGTTTAATTTCCCCTGTTCAATTTCCCCCGTTTCATTTCCCCTGTTTGTTTCCTTTCCCCTGTTCAATTTCCCCGTTTCCTTTCCCCTGTTCAATTTCCCCCATTTCCTTTCCCCCCGTTTCCTTTCCCCTGTTCAATTGCCCCGTTTCCTTTCCCCCCGTGTTTCCCGAGCGCTCCTGGCCCGTTCAGAGCAGGCGTGTCCCGGGCAGGTGAGCCCCCATTTACCCCACACCAACCCAGCCCTAACTGAGAGATCTCTGGGATCCTCCTGCCTCTCCACGCTCGGTCTGGAGCGCTGACAGAGGCACTGGAGGGGCTGCAGGATCCGTTCTGCCTCATTACAGAAGGAATTGTACCGACATGAAAACCAACAGGCAGTGAGAGCTCAAAGTGCTGCAGACGCTGCCGAGCAGGCAGGGACAGCGCTCCCCGTGCTGGGACGGGGCTCACCCCAATTGCTCAGAGCTCACCCAGCTGAACTCATTTCCCCAAAGGCTCCAGCGTTTTTTATGATGATCTGTAAATTCCAGGGCACAGAATTAGCTGTCCAGACCTTAAGAATTGCATTTGTCCAGACCTTAAGAATTGCATCCCTTTGATAGATTAGAACCTAAAATAATCACACGCGTAGCAATGCAGGGGCACATTTTTCTGCTAATGCTTGGAAAAGTCAGGATACCCTTCAAACATTTTCCTCCCCTTCTGTTTGGCTGTGGCTGTTTTTAAAATTTTAATGGCCTAAACTGCAAAATATTTAATAAAGCTGGGAAAGGCTGTGTTAGCACATCCAGCTTTATCTTGTTTAGCTGAAAAATGCACAATTTATAATTACTTACATAATTACTCATGTATTACTTGGAGGCTGGACTTGGAGGCGATTTCCAGCATTAATGCTTCTGTGATTCTATTCTTCCACAAGTAAATTTGATCCCATCTACTTTGTGTGTGATCCGGGTTTTTCTAATTATTGTTTATTATTAGTTTTTGGTTTTAAAGCCTCTCCCCCAGCTGCGTGCAGCTGCCAGGGAGCCCTGGCCAGCCTGGATCCCTGCAGGGCTTGGTGGGAGCCTGGGCTGGGGCTGGTGCTGAGCAGGGCTCTTCCCTCCTGCCGCAGTCTTTCATAAGCCTGAGGGAATGGAGCCAACCCTGTGCCACTCTCTGGGCTGCAAAATGAAATCAGGATAATAAAAGACATCCTGGAAATAGACAATAATGGTGAAATGATGTTTTGACACGGGGGCCATACATGGCTGATGGGGAAATGAGCGCAGTGGGTGATGGAGGAGGTGCTGGAGCAGCAGAGCCCAGCAGCTGGGAGGCTCCTGCTCAGCAGGTCCAGACATGGGACGGGTTTCATGGAATAAATCCTCGGAATAAACCTCTGGGGTTACCTCCACTCTTCTCCACTTTCTTTGCTCTAGGGTTACAGAACCCCCCAGACTGGTGCACATCCCCCAAACTGGTGCCTAAACTCCCCAAACTGGTGCACAGACCCCCAGACTGGTGCACAGAACCCCCAAACTGGTGCACAGACCCCCAAACTGGTGCACAGACCCCCCAAACCAGTGCCTGAGGAGGTTTCCCTGCTGGTGCTGGTGCTGGTGCTGCAGCCTCACCAGCCCTCTGCAGAACAACACCTCCATGCAAGATTAATGACCAGAGGGGAACACGATTAAAAATAAAGGTTGGAGATGCTGCCGGTGCAGCAGGAGCCCCAGCAGCTGCATCAGGATCTATATTGTTTAATAATGCACATTAAATTCTTACAGACCTCTCTAAAAGCTGACGCTGCTCTGTGCAGCACCGATGTAAATCTATTGCCAGTGCAGGATAATCCTTCAACATGTCTTAAAAATGGTTTTGTTCTTCCCACATGCTTCTCTGCAGCCTCGAGGCACTCAGTAGAGGCTGGTTTGGTGCCACAGCACCCCAACATCCTGATACTCACCTCTGTTGTTACAACACTCGGGAAAAGGAGCCCAGAGAAGGCCAGGGACAGGGACAGGGAGGCTGCAGGGAGGGGAGCACAAAGCCCACAGGGGATGGAGCTGTCCTGGCTGAGCCACAAGAATGGGGAAAGTCTCTGAACCGACCTGGAAAGTGCTGTGTTTTCTTTCCAAACTGAAGCCACCTAATATTTGTTTGTAATGTATGCATTTTGTTGATTTTTAACGTAAGCAAAGTACTGGTTTGTTTTTCAGGGCTTAGTATTAGTTTCAAAGCAAATCTTATTAATATTTAAAATGAAAAGCTATTTCAGACCTTAACATGTAGATGTTTCATTTAATAAACATCAATAGTAAATGTTTTGATTTCCTGAGAAATGTTTTATGTACCGAAACCCTTTGACAAATGCGACGTGAATTCACAAGCGCTCGCAACCGATTCAAACCTGCATTTTTTCCACCAAATAAAACATTCAGCTGCAATGTTTTCCCCAACTCTAATGTCTGTCCTGTGCCTGGGGGTGAATTTCGCTCGGTGTGAATAACAATGCGGCACAGACAAGATCAATAAATCTCATATTTCATTTGCCTCACTGTTCTGGGCACAGCTGTGGCACCAGCACGGGCACTGCCAGCGTGCCTGCAGTGACACTGGGACAGGGACAGTGTGATGGGGACAGGACTGAGCTGGGGACAGGACTGAGCTGGGGACAGGACTGAGCTGGGGACAGCTGTCCCTGTGCCGGGGATGGGACACCCAGCTGGGGCTGGCACCAGGGCACTGCAGATCCTCCTGTCCCAGGGCAAGAGCTGCCCCGGGAGCACAGAACCATTGAGGCTGGAGAAGAACCCCAAGATCCTTCTCCAAACACCCCCTGCCCACTGACCCAGAGCAGGAAGGGTCACACCAACCCCAGGAAGGGTCACACCAACCCCAGGAAAGGTCACACCAGCCCTTTGTGAGCACCTTGCTCCTTTCCAGCCCTTGCACTTCGTTCCTCTGCTGCCCGTGCTGCTCCCTGCCCTTGTGCCCAAAGCAATCCCTGGTTGATTTCTCTGGACATGAACTCCAAAGGGATTTCATAAATCAGTGGATTTGGCATGTCTCATCTGGAGAACGCTTCAGAACAAGCAGCTGTGAGGGGGGAGCTGCCCAGAGGTTGGACCATAACAACAACAGGGTCACAAAGTGATTTATGGCCGTGCCTGGTGGGGCTGAGCCCAGCAGGGAGGTGCTGGTGGCACCAGGGGACACGTTCCAGTGCTGTGACTGCAACGGGAAACGTTCACAGAATGATGGAATCAGAAAGGTTGGAAAAGGCTACAAAAACCCCACCACGCCCAGTAAATCATCAGCACGGGCCTGAGGAGGAGGAGATGCCGAACACCAATTTCTGCTTCAGCACAGGAAGGCTTTAGGATGATGCAATGCTGCTAGAGGATTCTGAGCAGCTCGCAACGCACTGGCCACGGCACAGAAGTGTTTGGGTGCTGAGCTCTGAGAGCAGAGATGGATCCTCTGGAGCGAGATAATTGTGGGGTGGCTTTGGTACGTGTTCTTTCTGCAGCTGATGACTAATTACCAGCATCTAATGAGAGAGCCTTATCTGTAAATCATGCAAAGGGGAAATGCTTGTACGTGCTGCTGAAGGCTGCCCACATGCCAAGGCTGAACATTTCTTTTATTGCCGTGTTTATTTATCTGGTTCTATCCGTCGAGTAGAAAACACTCTGCTTTAAAAATACATTGTGGCTCCTTTGATTTCCTAAATAGATTTATAATTATCTCCAAATTGAACACACTCAGCTTCTGTCCAAGTAATTGCCAGGCACTGTCCTTCCCAGGAAGTGCAGCCCTTGGCAGATTTTCGCTGGGCTCTTTGGATGCAGGAAATGAGGGGCAATGAGATAAATCAGAGCAGCTCTGGGTGAGGCACACACTGTCAGGCACTCACAGCACTGCCTCGGGTATTTTTAACTCAGACCCAGCTCCAGGAAGATTTACAACTGCACTGGACAAGGCTGGAGCAAGGACTGGGGACAAACTGCTGCTCCTCCTGCATTGGCTTTTCCCTCCCACATCACTGAAAGCACCTCAAGGTCCTGACCCACAGAAAATCCTTCATGAGGTGTTGCTGCACCAAGAATAATTAACAAAACCTCTTCCACTTGCTGAATACCCTTTCTATATCTCTATTGCACAGGCAAAAGTTTCCTCCTAAAAACCCTTTTCCAACAAGACACCCAATATTAGTGCAGACACACCAAGAAATAGAGGAAGAAAAGGTTCATCTGATCTCCCTGTGCTTTTCTGAACTTCTCCAAATTATTTTTTTTGTGTTATCTAAGGTTTAATCCTCCAGTTCAAATGGCTCACAGCCAACTATTTCCATGTCGGGTTTAGGAATAATTTGTGTAATTTTTGTAACTTGGGAGAGTGTTGTTAGCTTGGCCTCAAAAGAAATAGAGCAAAATAACTACAAGGTAGAACAAAATAACATAAGCAGGCTTTAATTCTGCAAAACCTAGGGAGATAAAGCTCCTCTGTTTAAACAGCACTCAGTGCTGTTGAATTAAACACGCTGCCAAAGGAAAGGTTTTCTGAGAACAAATAGAAAGGAATCACATCTAAAACAAATGTGTTTGGTCCAGGGCTGCTGCAGAGCCCCAGTGCTTCAGTGACACCATCAGCAGTGACATTTCTGGAGCCAGGACAGCAGCAGAGATGGCAACAGCCAATTTGTGGTTTGTTGGAGTTTACACTTGTTTACTGCCAGGGAAGGAGACCAGACACTGATCTAAGAAATTGGGAGGGAAATGGTTTGAGCCAAGTGTGTCCTTGTCAAGAAAATCCTTTGCCTCTGGTGTCTGTGCCTCAAGCTGCAGCAATAACCTGAGAGGGAAATGGGAGCGTGGGGAGGCAGCAGCTCCTGCAGCACAGCCCCACTCCAGCCTTAATTTAAAGCTCACACTGGACACCCAAGTGCCTTTTATCACAGAATATTTTAAAAGGAACAACATTTTCTGACATAAATGTCTCTGCTAATGACGAAGACCAGGAGTAGCTTGTGGCCAAAGAATAAATGTTTTTCTAAAGCTTAGCAACAGCTCATGCTCGGAATGTCATCATCCTCCTGGGCAGCCTGGTGCTGTATTCTCAGGATTAGGTGAAATTATCCCGGGTCCTGCTTGCAATTTTTTGTGGCTGGGCATCTTATCCTTCTGTCTGAAGGTCAGATAAGAATTCTCCACCCCTACTTTGCTCCTGAAGAGAAGCAGTGAGTAGAAGTCAGGAAGCAGTAATCATAATTACTAATTCTGAATAGCATGTTTTGTTACTGAAGCACTTGTGAAAGCTCCTGGAATTTAAGTTGGTGCAGAGAACAAAGCTCATTTAGCATCCCTGGGCAGGGCTGTCAGCAGGGCTGAGCAGCCCCTGGGCCAAATTCCAAATTCTCTTCCCTTGTGCTCTGAGCCTGCCCTGCAAGAGCTGCTGGTGCCACATCTGGGTTTCCATGGAAAACCAGAGTCAGAGCAGGGGCTGCTCTTTCCAGGGTTGTTCTGGTGCTGGCCCAGCACTCAGCCCTGCACGCTCTGTGCTCACAGAAACGTGCTGAAGTGTGATCCCAGTCCCTCCAGCAGCCAGGGCCCAGAGAAGTGATGCACACACTGCTTTGGACAACATTCCAGCACTAATTACAACCTAAAGTCCTGCTTAGTGCCTGGTTTCATTTTGTTGTTCGGAATTGCAAATGTTTGTTTTCCCTGCCAGCAGAATTTGTTTTTCAGACCTGTTCTCCTGCAGGGTCCCTCAGGGGGAGCCAAGGGAAATGTCTCAAGGCCGAGCAAGGCTCTGGCGTCCCGTGCTCTGTGAGCCACCAGCAGTTTGAAATGAACATTTGTGGTGTGTCTGCTTGCCCTGGATTAATTAGTGAACAATCCTGACCCCTCTCTGCTCCTCGGTGGGTGCCCAGGCAGGGCTGTGGCTGATCCCCCCAGCTGCCCTGGCACAAACCCCCCTGCAGCAGCAGCTGATGATGCCTTTCACCATCAGCTGGGTCTAAAGCGCACATTTAGCAGGGGCTGGATGCCCAGAGGCAGCCCCTGGCTGCAGCCCAGCGAGGCACTCAGTGCCTGCTCGCTGCTCCCTGTGTGCATTGGCCGCCCCTGGGCTGGCTGGGCGGTGGGATGTCCCTTTCTGACCCTCCTGCAGGATCTCAGGGGGCTGCAAAGAGCCAGACCTGGCAGGGCTGGGTGCCCGGCCCAGCTGTGCCCGCCCTGTGCCAGCCCCGTGCCCCTGCCCAAAGCAGCCCTGGGAGGGACCCTGGAAATGAGCAGAGCCCAGCAGATCCCCCCTGCCTTGGCCTGCATGTCTGAGTGCTTTAGATGATTTATCTGCTCAGAGGAGGATTATTTTTGAGCCTCCCTTGGCCAAAAAAGGTAAGCCTTATCAGATGGAAATCAGAATCCATTCTTCAGATCAGCAGCCTGGATCACGGCTCAGGTGGAAAGCAGGTCACATAAAATCAGACCTTTCATGAATATTTATCTTGCTTTTCGTTAAGCTTTGCACCTGAGGGTCTGCTCCTGAGCCCACTGGGTGCCTGCACAGAGTGCTGCCTGCTCCCAGCCCCCAGCACAGCCAGGGTGTGAGGCACAGTCTTATTGGGACCTCTAATATATGGACAATAGATAATAAATTAATGCCTTTCCTTCTGCTGCTGTCTGCAATGGCAATAAAGGAATTGTCAGCTCCTGTGTCATTCCTCCAGCATGCTTTAACCCTGTTCCTCAGCTTCCTCATGCAGATGAAGGTTGTATCCCAGGCAATGAGCCTTTGCAACAAATAAACTGTGGGGAAAGGTGTTTACACACTTTGAACACAGAGAAAAAGAGGAATTTTATCTGCCTCCATTTCTGCCATCAATAGAAATAAAGAGCTGCTTCTCTCAGTCTGAGAAACTGAACAATGACTGCAAGCTCAGAGATCCCCAAACAAGAAGTGGCACAAATTGAGCCATTCCATCAGGAGCAAAGCCATCATCTGGATGGAGCTCCATTCAAATGCTGTTACAGGATTGTTGTTGGCCATTCCAGCATGTGCAGTGCTCCTGTTGAGGCGGGTTTATTGTCCTGCTCTGTCAGCCCAGGCTGGGCTGGCCCTGCACGTTCCTGCTCACACACAGGGCTGGGAAATGCATTAGCTCAGCACCCAGCTACAACAATAGAGGTTAGCCCATCTAATTGGAAAAAGGAGCTGCTGTAGCTCATTCCTGGGTGAGCAATCTGAGTTTTCATTACAGAGGATTTCCTGGTCAGAGACATGAGCACAGTGAATTGGAAAAATCCCACTCTGTTGATTTGCCAGCTTCTGCCCCAGTACAAAGCCAGAATTCCCAATCATTCTGGCCCTGGAGTCTGCTATGAGCAGACCCAGCTGTATTTAACAAGAGGTGCCAATATGTCTTGATTAGCCTGCAATAAAGGTAACATCATCCTGCACAGGAAATCTTGCATTTTGGGTGATGTGACACATTTCCTACCAAGCCTGACAGTTGTGTCTTTTGCATGGAGAGCAGGAGCACCTCCTGCTCAGATAGATGTTTGCATAAATATCCCTTTTGAGCTCCTTGAGAGGCTTAGATGAGAGCTTTTCCGTTCATGAAGAGCTTCCTTTAGCTCTGGACTATCCGAAAATACTAACTGAATTTACTTTCAAGCTATCAGCTACTGGTGCTGCTGTGAGCAAGTTTAAATTAATGCATTAACAAAAGCTCCCTTTCTCTCTCAAAGGTCTGTACTGAGGATTAAGATCTGAATTCCAGGTTAGCCCTTAATGACACTCAGATGCACCTTCCCTTTAGCTGGGAGACTACATCCTGCTAGAGCAAGGCAGAAATAATGATCTTACTAGATTCAATATTAAAAAAAATCAGATTAAGCTTGAATTCTAGTTATAGAATTGTCTGCAGGTGAAGTTATTTTTAATCTGTTCCAAGATAAAGGAATAAATTTATGTCTGCCTATTAGAATTCTCATATAGAGAGAGGAGTTTGGTATGATAAATTGGTTTGGGGCTAAATTCACCTCCTGGAGTTTTTTTCCTCAGCAATGAGTGGGGACCATCCACTCCTGACCATTAGGAAATATTGGGAAAAGCCTGTCTGTGTCTGGAGGTCCAGGCTCACCTGGTGGATGGACGTGGACAATCTCACTCCCAAATTTCTTCTCCCTTCCCCCCTGTGTAATAATAATAAAAAGGAATGATGATAGCACAGGACTCATTCCCCAGACAATAGCTAGGCAGGCTGTATATTGCTTTATGGCTGTTGACTTGATTTAAAATGCACTCTTAAAAGTGAAATAACAACTCCTCAAATTTGCAGTAAATGTATAGTTCCCCAGGCCTGATTTACTGGCTATGAGCCACCAAAAAACTGCAATTCCAATTTACTGTGCTGTTGACTGTGGCAGCAAAACCCTCGGCATGACTCGAGCTCTGGTGGTCGTCCCAAAGCTGATCGTTTCCCATTGATCATTATTTGGGGCTGGCTGGGTTTTGTGTGGGTTTGTTCTTTGATCAGGCTCTGCCCTGGCAGCAGAGGATGGCTGCTTTGATGGTGAGGGGTTAAGCCAGGCTGTGAGATCAAAGCACAGCTCTTGTCTTGTGCTCTGCTCACTTTCCAGCCTGGGCTGCCTCATAATTACCAGAATTCCCAACTGGCTGGGAGCAGATCCTGCGAAAGGGACTCGCTGCAGAGCAGAGGGGTGAAGAGCAATGTGTAAATCCTGCCCAGACACCAAAACTCCCCAGGAAAGGGGCCGGGGGTGCCCTGGGAAGGGGCAGGGGACAGGGGACAATCCTCACAGCCCTGACTCGGTGTCACTGCTGCCCTCAAGGCTCTGCTCCTCCCCTGCCACGTGGGACCCTGCCCTGAGTCACTGACAGCAGCTGAGCAGAAAATGCTGCAGCTGCAGCTGCTGGGGACTCTCAGTGCTGCTGGACCCCGGCCACGGCTCCTTCCTCTCTCCTTCTGGGGAGAAATGGCAGAATGAGAGAGGAAAAAAAAAAAAATTGGGAAAGAAGAGAGAGTGAAAGAGAGAAGAGAGAAAGAAACAGAGAAAATATATCAATGAAAAAAATCAAGACAGAAGAAGGAGTATTTTCACTCCAGACTATCTGCAGCGAGCTTGCTTTTGACTTTCATATTCTATTTAAAAATACAAAATTGGGAGCATTGAAAAAGAGTTCCCAAATTAGCTTTTTAATAGAGATGGGAAGTTAAAAGGGGCCGAGTCATGGGGGAAAAGCGATTCAGAATCACAGCCAGGGCAGCACCAGCAGAGAGTGAGGCCAGAGCACGCCCAGAGAGAGGAGTCAGGAAGTTTTATGAAGTGGTGACACTGTAAATCACAGAAAAATCTCTTATACCAGCAAAAGCCAAATGACATTTCTGGTTCTGCTTTCTTCTCAGCA
>NW_005054566.1:271958-272597 GCF_000277835.1 Geospiza fortis | reverse complement strand
GAAAGAGCAAGTGCAGATATAGGGAGGGTTTAAAAGTGGAAAGCAGCTCTGAAGACATCTAATGAAGATGGATTCAGGATGCTTTGATATGTTCAAATTCTTACAGCCACTGAAAGTTTCTCACTGAAGTTTTAGAATTCACTTTGCACAAAACTATTCCCGTGTCCAGCAGACAACTCTTAATATCTGAAACCTAAAGATCAGGGTACACTGTGTGTGCCTGAACTCATTAGCTGCTCTGCTACACCAGTGCAGATCACAAATGTTATTGGGGGAGATTGGGTTTGGGGAGGGTTACTCAGGACCTGACATTCAGAAATTAGCGTTATCTTTTAATAATTGCATTGAATTATCAGAAATGAGACCCTGAATTGGATGGAGGTTCAGTTGTATCTTAGGACAAATGTCAGCACTGAAAGTGTGGTTGAGCATTGGAACAGGCTGCCCAGGGAAGTGCTGGAATCACCATCCCTGGAAGTGTTCCAAACAGGAGTGGAGGTGGCACTTTGTGATATGGTTTGGTGGCCATGGTAGGGTTCAATCACAGGCTGGACTCATGGTCTGGGACCATGGTCAGGGTTCTGGTTTAAGAGTTTCTAGAACCAGATCATTGATTTGTTGAAATGTTGAGGATTTGGA
>NW_005054566.1:271696-271948 GCF_000277835.1 Geospiza fortis | reverse complement strand
TATTGTTATTTGGGGTTTTTTTTAAGAAGGTCTTGGGTTGAGAGCTCTGGGTAGAAAGGCACCTGGAAAACGGCCTCTGGTCATTGCTGGCTGTACCAAGTCCCTGTTTCCCTTATTTTAAGGCACATCAGAACCCCCAGCACACATCCCTTGCTCACAGCGATGCATCTGGAGGCGCAGCTCCTGCCCCGACGATGCAACAGCCCCTGCAGCCCCCGGACCCTTACACACCCCGGACCCCTCCTTGCACAC
>NW_005054566.1:237688-270406 GCF_000277835.1 Geospiza fortis | reverse complement strand
AGGGAAAGATCAGTTTGAAAGCAAGTGATTTCCTTTTCTTCCTGAATGTAGCCGCCCGCCCTGGCCAAGGCGCTGGGTGTGGATTCGCTATGCTGGAGGAATAGCTCGTGTTCCTGCCCAGAAGGAATCCCTGCTGCCCTGTCCCCGCCTGACCGGGAGCCGGGAGGGACGCGCAGGGAGCTCCGCGATGGAGCCCTGAAGTTCATCCCCGACTCTCCCCCCTGCATCTCCCCCTGGCACATTAGCATGCAGGGTAGGCTCTGCCGTGTATTTATTTAACGGCTCCGTTTGCTCTGCCAGCTCACAGCGCCCTTGCCCAGCCCGGCTCTGCCTGCCCGAGCCGCCGCGGCAGCCCCGGGTCCGGGAGCGGGGCCGTGCCCAGCTGGGCTGGGCAGCGAGGCACGGCGAGGGCTGCCAGGGGAGGGGGCAGCGCCAGCCTGCTCGGGAGAGAGGCAGCGAGAGCCTCGGCAGCGATGAGGGAGAAGCTGTTTAGTCATCTCTCTATATATACTTTCGCAATGATGATCGCATTTACTGATTGCTTCTGACTGCATTTGGAGAGGGAGGCAAGAGCAGGCGGCACAGCTCACCTCTCATCCCGAGGAGTGCCTGCTCCCTTTCCTCCCCGTTCCCCAGATCTAGCCCCACTTTCGGGCGCCCAGTGTCTTTCCCTCCCAGGTAAGGCAGCGCTGCAAGATGGGGCTCTCGGGGCTCACCGGGACGAGGGAGGGGAGAAGTTTGTGTGCATTTATCCTGAGCCTGTTGCTTTTGCTCCCAAATCTCCCCAACAGACTGAGGGAGTGAGCGTTTTGCAGAAAGTTTTCTTTTCTGGTGTTGCTGCGAAGGGGAAGGAATGCGTGGCTGACAGAAGACACCGAGGCTTTGGCTGACATATTTTGCTTTAAAGCAAAGGTCTCTTTGCTGCCTGAGCCTGACCCAACAAGGACAGGAGAGGGAAGAAGGAATGATCTCCAGGCTCTTCACTCCCATTAGCAGTGTCTCATCAAGAAACTTGCAGTGTGTTTATCCGTCCGATTTCAGAACAGCCCTGTCTGCTTCTAGAAAGGGAAACTCTGAGATTTTTGGTTTGTCTCTGCTCTCTTGAGGTGATGAAGGGACATTGATCAGTGTGGAGCTACAGTGGTAAGAATCCATCCTTTATTTCTGGACCCTTTGGGTGAACAGTCATTTCTGTTCTCTGCCAGGTTTTCCTCCTGAGCTGTCCTGACCCAGGCTGGGTCAGGATTTGGCTGTCAGGGCTTTTTTGGGGTTTTTTTGGGGTGCTCTGGAGCGGCTGCAGCAGAGCCAGCGCTGCTCAGGAGGGACCCAGCGGGGTCAGGAGTGCAGGACAGGGCACAGGGGGCTCCTGCTCAGCCTTTTCTCCCAAATTTCCTTGGCTGTTTTGTTGTCCCCATAGTTATCTAAAGAAAACAGATTATTTTCTCTGCAGTTACTTTTTTAAATCAGGAGGCAAATGATTCTATTTTGTGTACCAGGTCTTCTAAATGTCATCAGCAGGGTGCCGGTCTGCTGTGAACCAGTTCCTTTGAAATTACATGCAGAAATTATAGTAATTAAAATTAGAAATATGGATATAGCTAAATATATGCTGGTTAGAATTAGAGTGTGTCTGTTTTCTATGAGAGCTCCAGACACTGTCAACAGTACATTAGATTTTGAGTCCAGCCAATTGCTTTCCAGCCTAAACAGACTGGTTGGCAGTTACCAAAACCCAGGCAGGCAAAAAAGGGGGATTCTTTCTACATTCTGGAATTCTACATTCTAGATAAACTGGTTGCTTCATCTTTTTTTGACTCAGGTTAGTTTGTGCAGGTCAGAATTATAAATCCAGTCCCTTCTTTCTCTCCCAATTTTCTTTCACTTCCTTGAGGGAGTGGTAGAGTTCCAAGGACTCGTGGACAAGAAAAAGCAGAACCTCTGCAACAGGGGATTTCACTTCTCACTCGTGGTCCTTCAGATAATTTACAGCTGGAAAAGACTCCTCTTGTCCTCTTGTGTGTATTTTGAGGATCAGATGGGGCAGATTCAGTACCTCTGAGAATGAAGTTGCGTGCGCTCTGTTGTTCCAGCTGCACCTCTTGGACCCAGAGAAACGGGAGCTGAACTTCCACAGAAGAATTCCCCTTTCTTTCTCTTTTGCTTTAATCTCCTGTCCGTTTCATAGCTGAGGTATTTATAGCTTCCCCACATATACTGCCAGCATGGAAGGACCCATTTTATCTTTCAAAAATTGATTTAAAAATGTGTAAGTCACTTATGAGTTACCAGTGCTTTATTGGAACAATTATATGTGAAGTATTTATAGTGCCTCAGCAGCTAATGTAGGTAACCTGGAATCCACAACCAAAGTTATGAAAGTACAGAAGAGATTTCTAATGTGGTTCCCCTGAGAAATCAGGGGAGATGAGGATCCAGTGTGCTGAAACTGGTCAGGTCACCAGTCAGTCCTGGAGAAGGACGCTGGTGATGGTGCTAGGTGAAATTAAAACACAGAGAAGACAGTTTGCCAGCAGGGAAAGCAGGAACAAGGTGCCTTTTCTTGGTTTCTCGAGTATTTGCCTGTATATGTTTGGTGATTAATGGATGAAATAATCCTTATTTTGCTGCCTCCTGTTCTTAAGTGTTCCATGAAAGTGACAAGATCCACCGGTGGTGGTAGAAGGGTGCAGTGTGAGCCCCTGGAGATGCCCTTTCAGCTGGCAGAGAAGGCTCCCAGTGCTGGGCTCTGCCTCTGCTCCCCAGGGCAGCCAGGCTCATTCACCCAGTAAATTCCCTCTCTGGGGGGACAGAAAAAGTGGTGGTGCTTTGTACCACTGAGCAGCTCTTCGGAGGGAAATCCTGTGAGATGTTTGCTCCAGTGCCGTGCAGATAAGCAAAGTGTCTCCTTGGGATGAGCAGCACTGTGGGTTATTATATGTTCTGTAATTACCAAAGCTCTTCAGCAGCAGCAAGATGCTCGCACGAGGGATCTCAATTGTCCTTTAGACAGTAAAATTGCATAGGAAGATGCTCCACATTAAGGTGATGAATGTTAATTTGCCCTGAAGAGGGAGAGCATTTCTGTGTGCACTTCAGGCATTTTCACCACAGACTCATTCCATCATTTTTTATTCAGTATTTTGATGGCCCATTGGAATCAATAATGCTGCAGCCTTACTGGCTGGAATGGCAGCTTTCATGTAAGTTAAAAACTTTAGAGTAAAACTGCCTACAAAGATACAATTAGGGTTTGAGGGCCTGAGTCATTGGAATCAATGGAATTTCCATTGATAAACTGATTTTTGATAGGGCTCCTAATGCATTTTATATGATAATGGCACCTTTCTTCAGATAATTTCATGGCAGAATTAGAAAAGCACTAGGGAAGTGGAAGTAAAAGCAAGTTAAAACAAAAGGTAAAGACTGTAAGAACTCTGACCAAAGATCAAGCAGATAAAAAAATTCATGGCTAGAAATGGAAATGCAGTTAAGCCCAGTTGTGGGCTCTCATGGTGTATGATTCCACTGCAGGCTGATTCCACTGGAGTTCCCAGCTCTTTCTTGACAGCTGTAGTTAAACTGATGAGCACAGGAGGCTTACACCTGGGGAATTATGGATTAGTCTTGTTTGTGAGGAAGCAAATATAAATTACTGTGTTTATGCTACTTTTAAAATGCTTTTAATGAGGAATCATTTGCTATTCAAAGTTTCAGTCTATAATAATGCCATAACCCCGCTGAGCTGATTATCATGTGCCTTGTTCAACATCATCCTCCACCAGTGGCTGGAAGCTCTGGTGTCTGTGCTGGTCCTGGGCTCTCCCACCCATCGGGGCAGGGCGTGACTGTGTGCTGTGTTCTCTTCTCTTCTGTGTTCCAGATGGAACTGGTCTGACCCCCAGCAGCTCCCAGCAGCCTCCCCAGCCCCACCTGCACTAACCCGGCCCGGGCTCACCATGGCAGCAGGGGTGGCAGCGTGGCTGCCCTTCGCCAGGGCGGCTGCCATAGGATGGATGCCAGTGGCCAACTGCCCCATGCCGCTGGCTCCCACGGAGAAGAACAAGAGGCAGGATGAGCTGATCATCCTCAACGTGAGCGGCAGGCGCTTCCAGACCTGGAGGACTACACTGGAGAGGTACCCGGACACTCTCCTGGGCAGCACGGAGAAGGAGTTCTTCTTCAACGAAGACACCAAGGAGTACTTCTTTGACCGGGACCCCGAGGTCTTCAGGTGCATCCTCAATTTTTACAGAACTGGCAAGCTGCACTACCCCAGGTACGAGTGTATCTCTGCCTACGACGAAGAGCTGGCCTTCTACGGGATCCTGCCCGAGATCATCGGGGACTGCTGCTACGAAGAGTACAAGGACAGGAAGCGGGAGAACGCCGAGCGCCTGATGGACGACAACGACTCGGAGAACAACCAGGAGGGCTCCATGCCCTCGCTGAGCTTCCGGCAGACCATGTGGCGCGCCTTCGAGAACCCCCACACCAGCACCTTAGCCTTAGTCTTTTACTACGTCACCGGGTTCTTCATCGCCGTCTCGGTGATCACCAACGTGGTGGAGACCGTGCCCTGCGGCTCCGTGCCGGGGAGCAAGGAGCTGCCCTGCGGGGAGCGCTACGCCGTGGCCTTCTTCTGCCTGGACACGGCATGCGTGATGATCTTCACCGTCGAGTACTTGCTGCGGCTGTTCGCGGCGCCCAGCCGCTACCGCTTCATCCGCAGCGTCATGAGCATCATCGACGTGGTGGCCATCATGCCCTACTACATCGGCCTGGTGATGACCAACAACGAGGACGTCAGCGGGGCCTTCGTCACGCTGAGGGTTTTCAGGGTTTTCAGGATTTTCAAGTTCTCCCGCCATTCCCAAGGCCTGAGAATCTTGGGCTACACTTTGAAGAGCTGTGCCTCCGAGCTTGGCTTTCTCCTCTTTTCCCTCACTATGGCAATCATCATCTTTGCAACTGTGATGTTTTATGCGGAGAAAGGGTCCTCGGCGAGCAAATTCACCAGTATTCCTGCTTCCTTTTGGTACACTATTGTAACCATGACAACGCTGGGGTGAGTATTACTTTTCCTTTTCCTGAGCAGCAGGCAAGCGTGTACGGGGAGCTTGACTTCAGCTCCTCCTCAGCGTTTTCCTGGGTGCATGTTCGAGAAGGGGCTGGAAGTGTTCAGGGCTTGATTATTCTTTGCCTTACAACTTCTGCAGTTTGCGTGCGGTTGTGTAAACCAGAAAAAGCTCTCACACCCACTTGACAAATGCTCGGCACCACGGTAAATGAGTGCAGGAGGAGCAGAGTGGTGGAGTAGCAGGATCTGATTCATCCCTGCAGGAGGGAGAAGCTGACCCGAGTGCAGGGGCTGGAGAGGAGCTCTGCTCTCCCTGACCCTGGCTCCAGCCATGCGTCTCACACAAAGCTGCTGATGGGTCTCTCGTGTCTCCTTGCAATATCAGTCCTTGTTTCTCCCCTTGACTTGCCAGGAAGTACAGATTGGCTGAATTCAAGTGGATGTTGTGGGTCATTGTACTGGAATACTCAGTGATGGCCAGGATGTGATCTGGTTTTTACTCAGCTGAGCAGGACAGGAGCCTCTTGTCTGTGCTTAGCTGTGAGTCTGAGAACCGAGCGTGCTGTGGAGGCTGCAGTGGAATTTCAAACATTCCCATGGACAGGTACAAAGATAATGAAATCAAAGCAAGGGCAATGTAGCCTGGAGGGATCTTCCCCCCCTTGTATTTCATTTCTGTCTCACAGATGTTGTGACTGAGATTATAGATTTGTGCTTCTGCTGCTCTGAACTAAAACCCCTGGGAGCCGAATGGCCAAACCCTCACCCTGACAAGGTTGTGCAGAGGAAAGTGGGCATTGCAGGCTGCTGCTTGGGGCACACACAGAACCAGGGTCAAGGGCAGTCTCCTCATCCCACACAGCACAACAGCACAGGAAATCTACAGTGACTTTGCAAAGACTTTTCCCACTGGAGAGTTCACACGGTTTAATACTCAGATGTAGACAATTCTCCTCCTTGTAATACAGGGACCACTTTTTCTCTAAACTGCTTTTGATTTTAAACACTTCTCTGTGCCTATTATACATGAACAGGCTCACAGTAGCACTTTTCAATTATTAAAATCATAATTCAGCTGTCAGAAAGGCGCCGAATCTGGGCATATGACAACTGAAAGTCTGAATTTCTTCATTAAGTGCAAGTGTAGAACCTGTTTGTCATAGTCACCTAAAGATCTCTTATCCTTCCTTTTTAATAACGAAGCAAAGTTTGCAGGTTTATGGCAAAAGCTGTTCCTTCCCCTGGGGAAGGTAAAACTTAGAAACCAAAGCTGGGCTTTGCATCCCAGCCCTGCCCAGCTCAGCTTTATGGATATAATATTTCCAGATCCCCTTTAACAATGATCACACCATCCTGGCACAGACACAGCCTGCACACCCATTCCCACTCGTGCTGTTCTACATCTTTGTGACAGGAGCCCTGGGTCAGGGGCTGGCCTGGCTGGCCTGGGAAGGGCCCCAGGACGTGCAGAATGTTCTGGAGAGCAGCTGGGGCTCTGCACCCCCAGGGCTGGGCTGGCTTTGGGTCCCTTCCCTCCCTTTCTGAGCACAGGGACGAGCCCAGCGCTCCCAGGGACCTCAGAGCGTTCTCAATTTGTTGTAATCACAGAAATCACAGAGGAACAAGTGCTGGAAATGAGCTGACATGGATTTAAGAAATTAAACATTTAAACATGGCTTTGTAAGGGTTCACTGGGAAGGGACCTAGAAAATGCTGTAAAGTCTGAAATCTGAGGCTTCTGGTGTTACTGATTTGGGACCTTCAGGCTGTTTCCACCTTCCTGACTCCCCCTGTGTGGGATGGGGGTTCACCCTCCAGGGCTAACCCCCCTGGCCCCCTTCATGTCCCCAAAAATCCATCCAGTTCTGACAAACCGACACTGTCAGACAATATTTCATATACATCTCTCCTCAGAAGTCTTTTCAATCTGTTTGGAAGGATCTTGTTGCTAATGAGAGTCCTGGCAATTCCTCCTGCAGAGAATGCAGCCAAGGTCTCCAACGTGCTCCCAGCCCATCAGCCCTGCCCTCCTCAGTGCTGGCCACTGCACTGCTTGCTCTGAGCAGCACTCAGAGCTTTTATCCAGATCTTAAATATTCCCTGCCTTTTGCCCTTAATAATTCAGCCAGCATTTAAAGCAAGAAACTATGAAGCACAACAGTTTTTAACTCAAGTTTTATATATATATATATATAAAACTTGTTTTCACCACCAATACATTTAAGCCCAGATAAGTGCAGCTTTCCCTGAGGCTGGAATCCCACCACTGCTGGGACAGAGTGCCTCAGAGGAGTCATCTGGAAGGTGCAGGATAACTTTTCCCCTGTTACTAGGATGGGCTCCATTTGTGTGAAACCAAGGTTTACTAACAACAAACAAACAAACAAACAAAGCCAACAGCAGGAGACCATTAACCCTCCACTGTCCTGTGCATCAGCTGCTCTCCCAGACTCCCAAGTACCTTTGGGATACAATCACATTTCCAGACTGACCCATAAATAAAATGCAATAAAAATGAATTTCTTCCTGAAGGTGAAGCCCAGCATCAATAAATAAGCACTGGTTTTGGTGGGGTTACCATGCAAATCAGTTTAGAGAAATTCAGGATGCCTTGCAGGCTCCTTAGGCAGTTAACAGCCCAGGGAGACAGGTACAGCAGCTTTTCTGGAGTGGGAAACAAAGCAAAGGAATTAAATTATCCTGACCCTGCATCTCCCATCCCTCTGTTGTGCTCATCAGCCCTGCTTTAACAGAGGCTGTTTTTAATTCAACACAATTTAAATTTTGCTCAGGAGGCTTTATAATGAAAGCATTATTCTTGGGTGCATCTTAAATCAATCTGAATTACTGAAACAACTACTCAGAATTAATTCAAAATCAGCTCTCCAATTCATGCAGAAACATTTTTCTCAAGAGGCCAGCAGCTCCCCATCTCCCCTCTGGTCCCTGGGCTCTGCCTGTGCCAGCCCCGTCCTGTGTGCTGCAGGGGCTGGGACCCTGCCCCAGCTCAGGAGTGCAGGAGCTGCCAGGAGCAGCAGTGCCAGCCCAGCCCAGCACCACGTCCTTGTCCTGGCTTTTGGCTAATTCCGTGTGCAGTGGGCTCACATCTCTGCAGAAATGTGTGAATTAGAGTGAGTTTGGCTCCCTCGGTGCAGGGCATTGGTTTTCACGGAATCACAGAACGGGTGGGGTGGGGTGGGAAGGGACCTTAAACCCAGCTCATTCCAACCCCTGCCACGGGCAGGGGCACTTCCCAGCAGCCCAGGCTGCTCCAGCCCCACCCCATATTCAGTTTTATTCACTTTTAGGGGAAGCCTCAGGTTCTGCTGCTTCCCCTCATGTGCAGCACAAACTCAAAACCTCTGTCCCCCCACTAAACCCCACGCCAGTTTTGCCCAGAGAAAGTGTTTTTCCAAGCTTTTTACAGCTGTTTTCATTTAATCTGACAGCAGCAGTATGTTTCAGACTCCTAGGCAGTGTCCATGACCTGCAGCAGAGGCATCAAATTGTAGCTGTGAAAACCTGAGTGCCACAGAAATCCTCCTGCAGCCCCACGGGCACGGCAGCCAGGCTGGGCGGGAGCAGAGTGCTGGGATGGGAGGGTTGGAAGGGACCTCAGAGCCCCTCCAGAGCCATGGCAGGGACACCTCCCACTGTCCCAATGCTCCCAGCCCTGTCCAGCCTGGCCTTGGGCACTGCAGGGATCCAGGGGCAGCCACAGCTGCTCTGTGCCTTGTGCCACCCTCACAAGGAACAATTCCCAATTCCCAATATCCCATCCATCCTGTCCTCTGGCACTGGGGAGCCTTTTCCCCTTGCCCTGGCAGTCCATGCTCATGTCAATTTGTCGTACTTAGTGCAATAGAACATAAATTGTCCTACATTTCAATTTCAGCTGGTTTAAAGGCGCTCTCTTGGAGCTCCTTCAGGCACTGGAAGGTGCTGTAAGGAGGGAATATTCCTGGAGGGAATTGTCACTGGGACCTTTGGGCCATTTTTGCCCTGAGAGCAGCAGTGCCCCAGCGAGAGGAGCAGGGGCTGGTGCTGGGCTTGGTTCTCCTGAGGGATGCTCTGAGCAGTTTCCCTTGCCCAGAGAGGCTGAGCTCCCTCAGCCCGAGGGTGCTCTGGGGAGAAGCTCTCTGGCTGCCTGTCACCCTCACCATTTGCACAACCATAATGGCCTGGAGAGCACTCTGCCCCTTTCAGGGCTGGCTGCTCTGCTCAATGGCTCTGACAGACACAGCTCAGTGCACTTGGACAACACAGGCCCGTCTGCAGAATTCATTTAAGGAACCAGGTTAACACAGCAAAGTCGATAAAACAGCCCTGCTGGCCTGCTTATGTCAACAGCCTGATTGGAAGGGCTGCAATTTCTTAGAGGGTGTATTAGCTGAGTGTGTAGGGAGCAGGGGTTGGGGATAGGGTCTGGTCTGGGTTGTCTTGGCTCAGCTCTGCCTCTGCCAATGTGGATCAGAGGGAAACGAGAGAACGGGCGCCCGAAAGGACATCAGTGTCTGTTCTGCTAGAAAAGCCCTTATTTCTGGGGTTTTCTCTCTTTATTGGTGTTCAGCCACGGCCAGGAGAGGGGGTGGAGGGTGAGCAGGGCTGTGGCACGTGGGGGCCGTGGTGGCAGAGCCCCGAGCACGCCGGAGCAGCGCTGATCTCTGCACTGCAAAGGGATCAGCCGGAGCACTGGGGCTGATCTCGGCACAGCCAAGCACTGGGGCTGATAGTAACCTTCATTCACCCTCCTCATGCACACCAAGAGCAGTTTGCAAAGCAAGGAAAATAATAACTCATCTCTGGAGTGCTGCCATTGGCGGCTCCTCAGGGAAGATTGCTGTTTGGGCCAGGAGTCACGCCGTGCGTGTCAGGACTTTGGGAGCTGCCATTAAACTGAACCAGGATGAACTTCCCGATAGAAACACCACTTTGCGTATTTAACATCACCAATGGGAGGGTGGATGGGGTGTGGGGAGTTTCCTTTGTGAAGGAAGGAAGGAATTTCATCGCTCTCACCATTTCCCACACAGCCAACCACTCCTCATGTCCACGGGCCAAAGAGCTGCTTGAATGTAATACACAGAAAGTCCAATCAAGCCCTGAGCTGATGGAGCTACACAAAGAGGCCATTTCCTTGAGCTTTCATTCTCTTCACTGCAGCTTCATCTCATACAAAACCTGTATCAGTTTTCTTCTCCTAATGGATTTACAGATATTGTGTGCAAAATGTCTTTGTGTCAGAAACTACAGATGGAACCTTTTCCCTTCACTATCTTGGTATAAATCTCAGGCAAGCATTTCATTTTTGAGCTATTTGCACTCACCAACACCCCAGAAGTATTAAAATACCTTTATTCATTCTTAGAGCAAGTGGAATTCACTGGATTTTTTTTTCCTCTCTTAAAAAAAATTATCCATCCTCATGCTTTCTGTGGCTTTGGATATTTGTAACAGTTGCACGTATGTGCAAACGCACCATTTTTAACGTGCAAGACAAAATAACTTGCCTTTAGGGTAACTCATTGTGTGAGAAGTGAATTATTTTGAATAAGGCTAAGAAATGGTGCTGACTAAAATTGTAACGTGACTGCTAAATTTACCAGTGGAAGCCTTGGCAGGGATGCATCTATAGCAACTGATTTACAGATTTTTTTTCTGATCTCCTCTTTCTTTTTTCCCCCCTCTTTTCTTTCTAACCTGCCTCCCAGTAAGAGCCTGAGAAATACAGATTAAAGATAACATTGCATTTTCATTGGAGATGAAGGGAAGTGATTGGCGTGCTGACTGGATCTGGGCTATTTTTAGTCTCATAAAACGATAATTTCATAACGGAGCTGACCCAGTAAAAGTAATCAGTTTACAGACATCAGCTGGAAATCAGGGACAGAGTAGCCACTGCCAGTCAGAGAGCAGGAGAGGGGAAGAGAAGGAAAGGCCCTGAAACAAATTAGCCAGAGCTAATTAGGGTCCTTAGCTGATTGCAGCCCGTGGGTGTGTGCAGGGAGAGGAGCACAGGGAGCTGCCAGTGCCTGAGCCTTGGCAGCCCCTCTGCCTGGAGCTTGGGGCTGCCAACACCCATCCTCATCCTCACAGGGGCATCTGGGCACCCCGTCCTCACCAGCCCTGCTCCCCTGGCACGGGACTGGCACGGGTCCCCAGCCTGGGAGAAACCCACACCTGGTTCAAATGCCAGGGAAATAACCGGAGATGTTTTTACTGCCATTTCTTAAGGGATCTGTGAATTCAAGGATGGAGTGACAGGACAAGGGGGAATGGCTCCAAAATGCAGGAGAGCACGTTTAGATTGGAATTGGGAAGAAATTCTTCCCTGGGAGGGTGGGGAGGCCCTGGCAGCCGTGGCTGCCCTGGATCCCTGGCAGAGCCAAGGCCAGCTTGGACATGGCTTGGAGCAGCCTGGGCAGTGAAGGTGGCCCTGCCATGGCAGAGACTAAATCAAGATGATCTCTGAAGGCTTTTCCACCCCAAAGCAATCTGTGATTCTGGGTATGAGGATGTGACCAAGCCCAGCTGCTGCCAGGCCGTGTCCCAGCACTGTGATGGAAACACCTTCAGCCAAGCTCTGCCTTCTCCTGCACACACCGTGCCTGCAGAAACTGCTTGTGTCTATTTAACTATTTACCACTGCTCCATTAGAGCACACTAAAGGGCTGTAATTCACCTCCCAAAGTTACAGCTGAGTGTGGAAGAGTTATTTTAAAATCAATATCTAACAGAATGCCATTGTTCCAACATTTAAACCTGCTGGGAGGCATGTGGCAAGTCAAATCACTGCCTGCCAGAGGAGGAAACAATTCATTACTGCTGCTAGAGGGGCAAGTTTGCACTGCCCTTCCATCCAAAGGGGCAAGTTTGCCCTGCCTTTTCATCCAAAGGGGTAAGCTTGCACTGCCCTTCCATCCAAAGGGGCAAGTTTGCCCTGCCCTTCCATCCAAAGGGGCAAGTTTGCCCTGCCCTTCCATCCAAAGGGGCAAGTTTGCACTGCCCTTCCATCCAAAGGGGCAAGTTTGCCCTGCCCTTCCATCCTGTCTCAGGAATGACCCTGGGCAGGCTCCGAGCCCTTCCAGAGCAGGCTCAAGCTAAGAGCCATTCCTAGGCCGGCTCAGAACTGTTCCTAGGCAGGCTTGGAGCCATTCCTAGGCAGGCTCAGGCTCAGAGCTGTTCCTGGGTAAGCTCAGGCTCAGAGCCGTGCCCAGCTCTCTCCCTGCTCCACCACCCCGGGATCTTCCATCTCGGGCTGCCATCTGCAGCAGAATTCAAACACAGATCACCTCTAGCTTTTTGCCCTCAGGACGCTGTGAAATTTGGCTGAAGTGCCTGCCCAGAAAGCCCTTGAGAAGGGCTCCTGGAGCCCTGTGCAGTGAGGCCCTGAATGCTGAGCTGGAACGGGGCTCTGAGCTCTCAGTGGGTCTGTGCTGTGCAGCCTCCTCACAAAAAGGTCAAATAATTCAAGTTATAAGTGCTGATCACACGGGGGGAGGCAGCTGCTGCTGCTGCTGAATGTGCTCCATGCTGGGGTTTGCTGAACAATCCCTGGCAGTGACACCCTGACACCCCTGGCAGTGACAGTGACACCCTGGCAGTGACCCTGGAACCCCTGGCAATGACCCTGGCAGTGACACCATGGCAGTGACCCTGGCACCCCTGGCAGTGACACCCTGGCAGTGACACCAGGGCAGTGACCCTGGCACCCCTGGCAGTGACACCCTGGCACCCCTGGCAGAGACACCCTGGCAGTGACACCCTGACACCCCTGGCAGTGACAGTGACACCCTGGCAGTGACCCTGGAACCCCTGGCAATGACCCTGGCAGTGACACCATGGCAGTGACCCTGGCAATGACACCATGGCAGTGACACCCTGGCAGTGCCCCCAGCCCCATGACCTGCTGGGCACCCTGAGCAGCTCCTGGCAGCTCATGCCCACCCCAGCACGGGACGAGCCCTGAGCTTTGTGTTCAGGGCCATTGTTTGTCCCTCACGTGCTCCTCGCTGCGTTCTCAGGGCCTGTGGCTCCCTTTGCCCCCCAACAGTCACAAACCGCTGCTGTTTTTCTCATCCTGCCTGTGGATACAGGGTTCCACATCAGATGGGAAAACAGCAGATGATAAAACCTTGAGTCATTTTCAGCCTTTAATATGCAAATGTGCAGCCTTGATAACAAGACTGCACCCCACCACCAGGCAGCCCTTTCCCCTCTTGTTTACACCAAGGAAAACATTTCTTACTATTATTTAATTTTGATTGTTTTCTCCTGTAGTTAGAATCATGGAGTCCCAGAATGGTTTGGGTTGGAAAGATCTCATCAGCTGCCCCCCCCTGCCATGGGCAGGGACACCTTCCACTGTCCCAGGTTTCTCAGAGCTGTGGACACCTCCAGGAGTGGGGCCCCAACCCTCAGTTCCATGTCTGCATGCTCCACGTCCACTACTGGGGTGTGATTTGGAGACAACATGTGCACATTTCCCTCTGTATTTGTATGATCTGGAGCACAAGGGAGCCATCCTCCTCCAATATTAATTACAGTCACTGTGCTGAGAACAAAAATAGCACTTTATTTTTCAATGGGAAAGCATTGAGCAAGCCAGCTCTTCTCACAGCCTGGGCAGCAGTAAGCTGCCTTCAAAGGGAAAGCTGAAGTGAGGGAAAGCTGCTCTGAGCTGCTTTCTCCTGAGTCCTGACACTCTGGGGCCTCAGCTGGGATCAGGAATGTTCTGTGCAAGCAAAGCCAGCCCCGTGTCCCTGCTGCAGTTTGGTTCTCAGTGCAGAGCCCCAGGACTGAGCCCTGTGGGTGAAATGCGCTGGCAGGGGCACTGCAGGGCACCCAGTGTGCTCCCAGTGCTGCTGGCACTCGGGCACTGGGCCAGACTGGTTCCAATGGGTCCTGCCAGTTGGGTGCAGGGGGTGCCTGCCCCTCTGCCCCTCTGCCCCTCTGCTCCAGCCCCTGCTGGCCTGGCAGTGCAGGGAGAAGCTGATCCTTCCCTGCCATTGAGCTCCAAACTCATTCTCAATCACAGTCCTGCTTTAGTGGGGCTTTTCTGATGTTTACATCGTTTCTTGGGCTTTGTCATCAATATTAATGTGAGAAAAGCTCTGCTGGCTTCTCTGTGCCTCTTGTGAGGGGAGATGGAACAGGCTCTGACAGCTCCCTTACTCCACTGCAGCAGAGCCTTTTTCTAGTAATCAGTGTCTGCAATGAGTAGAAACAGCTCCTAAATTTACCACGTTGAGCACGAATCAATGGAGCATTATTGCCAGCACACATTCCTCACTGTCACACATCTCACTTGTGCTGCTGCTTTGGGAAGATTTAAAACCCTGTCTCCCACCCAGCTTTGCACCTGAGGTACCCTTCCTACCAACCCCACTCTCTTATCCCTGCATAATTAACCAAAATGTGAAATCCCCAGCTCCTGCCGTGCCTGGCTGTGCTCAGACCTTCCCCCAGGAGCTCAGAATTGTGTGCAGATGGGCAATCACGGGCAGGAGGCAATCACAACTTCTCCTTGGTGCCTCTTTGGTTCTCCTGCCCACCTACATCTGCCCAACCGTCTGTTCCTCAATCCCGGAGCAGCCAGGATGGGTCCCACTGAGTCAGACACTGCTTCGGTTCATGAAATGAGCTGGCAAGACACCCCAGCCTTGGCACACTCCATACAGAAGATTTCAGCCCTCTTGGATGTTTTTCTGCTAGAGAGGAATACCAGGACAGATTAAATAACAGAAACAGCCATTCAGCAAGGCAGCTGTTGAATGAAAACATGGGAAATGGATGAAATGAGGTAAAAGTCATCCTCCAGCCAAGGGTCAGGACGAGCAGTAAGCTGGGCTGAAGGGATACAAGATTTTGGGCTGCAGAGGGCTGAGCAGGATGAATTCCACCACTAATGAGCTTAGTGAATAAGCTCATTACCTAATGAGCTCTATTGAACAAGCTTGAATTCCTGCCTGGGGAAAGCCCTGCCGTGGATCCAGCATAGGTAAACAGCTCCATCAGTTTGCACACACAGCCTGCTGAGGCTCAGCAGCCAGCCCAGGGTCACAGCAGAGCCTTTCCCCAAGCTGTGGGTGTCAGGAAGGATCAGCAGAGAGCAGAGGTTCTTTTCCAGTTCTGTCCTTTCTGCACAATTTGGGATCTGGACGAGGATGCACCGACACGACTCGGTACCTCTCACACGTCCTGGTAACTTTCCTTCAGCATTTGCATCAGAGCCTTCCTCCTAAAGCTCTGCAGAGCTGGGCTGGGAATCCTCCAGAGGACCAAAACTATCAAAAAACACTCCTGAAATGGTTCATTTCTGTGAGTCTCCATCTAAAACCCCGGCTTTGCCTTGGTGCCTGGGGAGATCTGTCAGAGCAGATGCCAGTTCCGAGGGTTTGGAAAAGACCCAGAGGAAATCTCACATCCCCACTGCCTCACAGTTTATTACCCAGAAAGGCAGGAGTGCCTGCAAGGAATGGCCCCTCATCCCCTCATCCCCAGCTCTGCTTGGTGCAGATTGCACTTCTCCTGACATGGAAGTGAAAAGGGAAAATGAGATTTCTGAAAAGGAGAAGAGATCTACAGATGAAATCTTCATTTGATTTGACACGGCAACATTTGCATTTACTTGTACCATTTCTTCTTAGATTTTCAGTGCATACTGAAATGTTGTCTAAAGCACTCATTTCCTATAGTTGTGCCACTCCAAAACTCGGGCACTGCCCATCATTTGTCTGCTTCCATCTGAGCAGGGCTAAAAACATTGGAGGAAGAAAAGGGAAGGAAAATCCATGAACTTTCCAGTAACATAGAATGGCTAGTTTGGTGGGAGATAAAGATTTTGAGTAGAAAATCAGTGTTCAGGCTTTAAAAATATAAATCTTTAAGCTCTGCACGCATGCCCTGAAGTGCAGCCCAGGGTAAACAGACACAGGCAGGACGTGTCAGGATAGATTCACATGAGTGCAGCAGGAAAGTCTGGCACCACATGTACTGCGAACTGAAAGTGAATTTCAGCAGCTTTTGTGATTCATTTTTTGTCAGAAACAAAGGCTGTGGCTGGAGCTGCTCGTGTGCCACGTCCAGGGGGGTTCCTGCAGCACAAACCCTGCGCTCCGGACAGGCTGTGCCTGTGTGTCCTTCCAGGGGTTCTGGGAATTTTACAACCAAATCACCACCAGTGCTTAGGACACAGAGAAGAAGTTGCTCCTGAAGTGCTGGCACCCTCCAAGTCTGATCTGAGAGGGTCAGGAGGCCCTCAAGGGGAATTCAGCCCCTCTTGGAGGCACCTGTGCCTGGCTGGGCTCTGGGAATGGGCAGGTCTGGATCCTGCCCTGGGCAGGCACTGGGAACACACCAAACCCCACAAGGAGCAGCAGGAAACGAAGCCTGGTTTCCAGAGGTTTGCCTGATGAAGAGATTGCACTCGGCTGTCAGTGAAAGGCCTTTTCCTGCTCCTGCCCACGTGCCCCCCGTGCTCACAGCTCACTCAGCCCTGTGCCAGGAGGGCTCGGAACCAGAGGGAAATTGGCTTTTTGCCCACTGTGAGTGACAGGCTTTGTCAGGAATGATCTATTTGAAAACTGAGCCCTGCCCAGGGTTGTCTTTCAGACAGACACAACCATTCTTGGGGCATCACCGTGGGGCTGGAGCTCCCAGCCAGGCCCAGGTCCCACGCAGAGGAGGCTGGGGCTGCCCTGGGCTCGTGGCCATGGGCAGAGCTGGCTCCTGCACGTTGCCAGCTGCCATCGGCCTTGCAGGGACATGGGACAGGGTGAGAGCACGGAGGTGAAGGACAAGTGGCTCCTTTCCTTCCCCAGAGCCTGTCAGCACACGGGGAGATCCCTCTGCTCACTGCTCACCCATCCTGTGCTCATGAACAGGAGGGGCAGGGCAGCACAGCTCACAGCTCTGTCCCACTCTGCTGTTCGTGCCACTGAGAGCTCAGGGGGCTCATTCCTAAGGCTAACAGACTCATTTTTAGGGAGTTACGGAAGGAAAGAGCTGCTACAGAAAGAGAAGAGCTTCCAGGGGCTGGTCATTGCTGCTGCCTCTCCTGCTGCCTCTTTTCACGCTAAGCATCCTCCCAGGATGGCATTTTGTTCCTCCAAGGCACACAGGGGGTTTGTGGTGCTGTTTGGGGCTGGTTTGGAGGGAAGTGACCCCAGCAGGGTCCCAGCATCTGCCAAGGCTGTGCCCTGGGACAGCTCCAGCTCTCAGAGGTGACTCCTGAGACTGATGTTCTCCAGCTCACTACTGACACGTGGGCTGGGTAAATGAGATAGGCTTTGGCGTCTCATTCGCTCTCAATCCATCTTCTCCAGTGCTTTTCTCCTCTCCAGCCTGCACATGGAGAGGTCAATCAGCTTAATTACAGATGTGGGACACATCAGCACCATTTGCAGGCCAAGGTGAGCTCCTGCAGCCAGAGCTCCTGCACACTCCCACTCACTTTTGCACCAGATAAAAGAGCAACAGGTTCCTTTGCAGTCAAGAAACCTCTCCACGTATCACTGGACTGATAACAAAAGGAATAAATAACTGCAGAGAAGTGAATTTTAATGACATTTCTGTACCAAGTCTGTCAGAGCACGCTACAACCACTTATTCAAGTTCACTGCCTCCCTAGATAAACACTGACATCTCTATTCTGCAGGTGTAAAATCCCAGTCAGAGAAAGGCTGAACTTCTCCTGCACAGCCCACACAATAAATCTCAGTGGAGCAGGGACCTGTGCACTCTCAGAGTGCCCCAGAGCCAGCAGGCCTGAGGCAGCTCTGATCAAAGCATGCCTGCTTCCAGAAACACCTTGATGTCCTCGGAGGGTGGCCAGAGCAGGTCACCTCCTGCAGCCAGGCCAGGGGTGGCACTGAGATCCTCTGATGTGTGTTCAGAGGCTCGGTCTGGCACCTCCCCAGCTGTAATTCCCTTGCTCCTCTCTGGAACATCCGTAGGTTCTGCTGCCCAGGTGGGTCACTCACTTCTGTTCTCCCAACTCAGAACCCTTTGAAGAGCAGAGGCACAAACCCATTCAGGAGCTATTTACTGGGGTCAGCAGAGACTGGTGTGTTGTTTCTGTCCCTTTAGAGAAGCCCACAAAATTCTACAGAGGCCAAAACAAACAGGAATGCACAACCAGCAGCTGCCTCAGCCTTCCAGAAGGGTTCTGTGGCATTCCAGGAACTCGCAGTGCACTATAAACTTCCCTTTGAAATAAAGGACACTGGGATTTTTAATTGCCTCCTAACCTTTCATTAATTGGGCTTTATGCAGTGAGCAACAGCACAATAGCAGGTCTGCAGCCTCAGTGCAGAATGCAAATGGGCCACAATGAGGGGAGGCACCTGAGCCAAGCCCGGCCCCAGCGGGAGCTCCTGCTCTCAGCCACCTCAGCAGAGACTTCCTAATGATCCAGTGGCCTTTGTTTCACTGGAATTGCTTTCAGAACAAGCAGCATCTGAGAAGCATTCCCCACACATCACAAATGTTGGCATTTGCTCCTTGGAGAGGCACAGAACAGCTCTAGAGTGATGGCTCTCAGCAGCTCTGAAAAGTCACATTTGAAATTTATTTCCATCGTAATGAGTCTAGTGAACAATTTTGTCAGAAAGACTTATTTGCATACCTCCCATTTATGTTTTCACGTAGTTTCTGAACTTGCCATAAACAACAGCTCTGTGGTGATAAAAGCAATAATCCCAGGGCAGGAACTTGTGGATGGCCTCAGCTCTGTGCTGCAGCTCCCCAGGGCTGATCCTGCAGGAGAGGAGCTCAGCCTGGCCTGGCCCAGCCTGGGCTCACCTGTGGGGCTGTGGGGGGGCCTGTGCAGGGACAGGGGGGGACCTGGATGGTCCCTGAGGGTCCCTTCAGCTCAGGGAGGTCTGTGACTCTGACTCCATGAACCCCAGCCATGGGAACACAATTCCCCTTCCCTCGTGGCCATCTCATCCTGCCCTTCCCGTGCCCTGGAGCAGCTGCTGGAGCCCCTCAGGATTGGGGTATCCTTGGGATTGGGATCCCCTTGGGATCTGGATCTCCTCGAGATTGGGATATCCTTGGGATCTGGATCCCCTTGGGACTGGGATCCCCTCGGGAGCGGGACCCCCAGCCCATCCTAGGGTCTGGCGACAGCCAGCCCCCCAGCCCTGTGCCCTGCAGGGGCACACAGCCCCTGTGCCCTGCAGCAGGCTCAGCTGGCCTCAGCAGGGCTGGGGGTCCCAGAGCCCCCAGGTGAAGCTCCCCCCGAGGGGCTCGGGGAGCAGCAGCAGCACCTGAGCCCTCCCTGCTGTCCCTGCAGGGCCGGGCTGGAAACGCCTCCCAGCAGAAGCCTGGTGGTGTCTCTGGGGGCTCAGAGTGCCATTTGCTCTAATTCTTGTTGACATTTCATTTCACACACTATTAAATGACCCCCGTCAGAAGGATGGAGCAGAAATTTGCTTTGGAAGAGAGAAAAAATAACGTGTGCTCTAGGACAAAACAAGCTCCTGATTTATTTTCCTGGTGAAGGTAACACGTGTGCAGAGCAGCCAGCCAGCCTGACCCAGGGCTGCTGTGTTTGCCATAACTCTGAGTTTGGGGACTGTGGCAGCAGAGTCTCGAATGTCACAGCAAGTGTTTCTGTGATTATTGGCATCTTCACGCCATCAGGCTGTTCCTACCCAAACAAATGTCTGCCTCTGTTTGTGGGCAGAGCTGGAGAGCTCTCTGTGACAGCCAGGGTGGTACCTGCATTCCACAGAGCTGGAGAGCAGCAGGACAAGTGTGAGGGAGCTGCTCTGAACCATTTTGTGTGATGAATTCAGCAGTGACAGATCCTGTCAGTCCCTCTGGGGGAGCCAGGGCTGGGCAGCTCTCCTGCCCCTTGTGCACCTTGCTGCGCGGGCTCTGAAATGACCCCAGGAGAGGCAGCAGGGCACTGAGGTGCAGGTGGATCTCTCCATGGGGAGGAGCAGAGCTGCTCCTGGCATTCAGGGGACACGGGGACGATGGCTCTGGGAGCAGCACACTCAGAGCAGCCTGAGCTGGTGTGAGCAGAGCTGGGGCACGCAGGGAGAGAAGGGCTCTGTAAAACACCTTCCCCTGCCTTTCCGTGGGCTTTGGCTCCCAACGTGCCGCATTCATCTTCTGTGGTGATTAAAGCTCAGCAAAGTCATTAATACTGAGATTTCCCTCACTATATCACATCCCAAAATTGACTTTTTTACTTGTTTTAGGGAAATAACCCCCTTTTCCCCTTCCAAACAGGCTTTTCTAGGGGAAATGCAACACTGAAACCTTGTGAGGGAGTCCATTTGTTTATGGCCAACCAACAACTTAATGAGTGCAGGGAAAATACAATTCCTGGGGCTAAACAGGGACCATCCTTGGCAGAGACCCCACAAGGCCATGATGGGGTGCACTGGAGCTGCAGAGGGGTCCCTCAGCATCGGCCTGGGGGCTGCAGGGGGATGGAGGGGTGGGGCTGTGCCCCCCACACCTGAGCTGAGCCAGGGGCACAGAGGGCAGGGTGGCACAGAGGGCAGGGCTGGCACAGAGGGCAGGGTGGCACAGAGGGCAGGGTGGCACAGAGGGCAGGGTGGCACAGAGGGCAGGGCTGGCACAGAGGGCAGGGTGGCACAGAGGGCAGGGCTGGCACTGGGGGGCTCTGGGGTCCCTCCCAGCCCATTCCCTGGCCCGAGGCTGTCTGGCTGTGCCAGGCAGGGGCACAGAGGGCAGGAAGGTGCCACAGTCCCGCCCTGGCCAGAGGACAGAGCCATTCCCAGAGCAGAGTCACTGTGCAAAACGCAGCCGAGCTCAGGGATGACCTCCAGACAAATGAAGCTGTCAGGACTAATTAAAATGCTCTTTTTCTTCCTCTTCTCTCTGCTGGTCAATAAGATAAACACAGGCCAGAGGAGCACAAAGAACAGGCTCTGTGCACTCTGCACTCCCAAAGATGCTTCACAGCCTCAGACAGCAAACACAAAAGCTGAGCTGATGGGTTTCATTCCAGGGTGAATGTGTGTCCTTCTGCTGTCACTGCTGGCACGGAAAAACAGAAATGTGCTTCTGCCTAAACATTCCAGAGTGGCCACAGGACTCGGAGCAGGTCCTGGTGAAAGGATTTGCAATCCTGCCAGGAAGAGATGCCCTAAAGCCTCTCTGGGGAGGTGGGAGAGCCCCTTTGGGGTGAAGCCTGGGCTGCTGGGAGCTGTGCTTGCTCTGCCACGAGACCAGGGCGCCAGCTCTCTCCCTGCTGGGTGGGTTTGACCCTGCTGCCCCTCCCCAGCCCTGGCACAGCCCGGCTCAGCTCTGCCTCCAGCTCTGCCCTGGGGCCAGGCAGGGGAGGCTGCTCACAGCGACGTCCTGTGCTCCCCCAGGAAATCCAAGTGCTCCTGTTGGAGGCTGAGAGAGGCTGCATTAGCAGTGCAGTGTGAGGCACTGTGAAATGTGGCTCTGCTTTTGCAGCTCCTGCCCTGCTGAAGCTCCCTCTTAGCTCAGGGTAACCTCCCAGTCTGCTCCTACGTTTGCTTTGCAAAGAAAAGGAGAACATGAAAAAAATAATGGAAAAGGCCTTTCCCCCTTTACTTAAGTATCACCTGAAGGTTTAAATGTAGTAATTAAAAGTCCCTCTCTGCTTCTGCATGAATTTTTAAATATAGTCATTAAAAATAAAATAAACCCTTAGCATGATCTGCCTTACATAACTTCCTCCACAATTTAAAAATAACTCGTACAACTTTCTAGTACTCAGTGTGCATCACAGCAATTAGAGAGAGGCAGGTAAGAGCCAGCTCCAGCGCCCACCAGGAGGGCAGGATCCCACGGGGGGGTGATTGGGGATCACATTTTGGCATCTCACTGCTGATCTGGGGACAGACCCCAGCCCCAGAGGCACATGGGGCTGGGGGCTCCTGGCTCAATGCTGGTCCAGGGCTGCACATCTGGGGTGGGGAACATCTGGCCTGGGGGATCCCCTGCTCCTGCAGGCACAGAGCTGCTCCTGAGCCTGAGCACAGCTGGCTCTGCCCCCCTGCACGGCCAGGGAACCCCAGATCCTCCGTCACAGCAGAGCGAGGGCAGGGGAAAGCTGATTAAAAGAGTGTAAATACAAACCGGAGCTCTTTCTGTTTGTGCTGGAATCACACAGCACATAAAACACTCTGTGAAACCTCCCTGCCTCCCCTGTCCCGCTCTGAGTCTGCTCTGAACCAGGGCAGCACAGTCTGGAGGCTCTTCTGGCCCAGACAAAGTTCCTGAGAAATCTCAGGAGCAGCAGAGAGCTGGAAGCCACTCAGGATTGCAGAGGGGAAAGGAGTGACCGTGTGAGAATGATAAATGTGCTGGAAAATAAGGAGAGTGAGGATATAGATCAACACAGGTCCATAAATCATGGCTCACATGATGAATTTGTTATGCCAGCTCTGCCTGTTGAGCTGTTAAAGCAATGCTAAAATATGACTGAGGCACATGTGAGAAACTCTGGGCAAGTCTGCCAGGCCTTCAGCCCTGTAAGTTATTACAGCTGTACTCACCTAAGTTTACATTAAATGAGGGTCCAGACAGTTTTAGCTACAGAGAGAATTATTACAGAGCATCCATCAGGCACAGCATCAGGGACTGGGCACGCAGTTATTCTGCATTTCCCAGCTGCATTCCATCCCTAATTTATCCACTACCACAAGCTTTCTTTGTCCACTGCCACAAGCTTTCTTTCCCAAACACACCCACCCTGCCTTGGGCTGCAGGAGGAGCCCGGGAGGATTCCTGGGGTGCTGGATGGGACCAGCAGGAGCAGGGAGCAGCCCCAGAGGGCACAGCAGGGCAGGGTGGGACCCTGGGAGCCCCAGGGCTGGCACAGCCTCCCTGGGCAGCCCCAGCCCTGTGCCCCTCCTGAGGGGACCCAGGGATGCTCAAGGGGCTCCCCCAGCCCTGTCCCCACCCCAGGGATGCTCGGGGGGCTCCCCCAGCCCAGGCTGTCCCCAGGCCAGTTTGCTGTGTCACTGCAGGGCTATTTATAGTATTTATAGAGCCAGGCCTATCCAGGGAGCCGGGGATGTTGACTAGTATTCACCATGAATAAAACATGGATATTTTCCTGGCTGCAGGAGCTAAGAGCTGCTTTGGATTTAATGTTTCACTCTGTGATCAGACTCAGCTGCTGAGGCAGCCCTGGTGCTCCAGACACAAAGTGGGATTTGAGACTTGGACTGGGAGGAAACCTCACAGGAAACAACCACATTTGTCAGGCAGCATCAGGCCTGGCAGACACTGCATTGGTGCAGATTTAAATCAGAGATTAGGGAGGGATTGCTGGCTGGGAGGGTGGCAGCCCTGGATCCCTGCCCAAGGCCAGGCTGGACACTGAGGAGCAGCCTGGGACAGTGAAGGTGTCCCTGCCATGGGATGGGATGAGCTGAGCTTTAGGGAGCCACCAGCCCCAAACCAGTCTGGGGCTCTGTGGAGTTAAGGGCATTAAAGCAGTAATCCTGCAAGAGCAGCTCCATGGCAGGCAGGGAGAGCAGGCAGGACATCCAGCAGCCTGGGCACAGCATCTCTGTGTGCTCAGCAGCACAAACAAGAATCCTGTTTCAGGAATCCTGATCAGCACAAATAGGAATCTGTCACCTGCAAAGCTCCACCTGACCCAGTCCCTCTCCCCCATTACAAATGAATGCCAAGTTTCCCACAGTGACATCTGAGCTGTGAGGTGGCAGAGGAAGGTCAGGGTGGTGGCTCTGCTCCTCCATCCAGCTCTGAAGTAGGTCAGGTAATATAGGACTTGGCATTGCTCTCAGAGCAATCAGAACTGGAATTAAATTTAGATTTCAATAATGAAGGTGCTGGAAAAGGTCAAAACTCCAGGCCCATTTCTGTGGCCCCCCTCCCTCCTGCAGGAGCCCCCTGTGCCCTGGAGACCCCTCTGAGGAGCAGGAACACACAGATAGTGCCAGCTCACCCAGGGGAGTTTTAACTTTGTGCAGTGCTTGTGTCAGCTCCCCTGGACAGATCGTCCCGTGCTTATGTAGAGCACTTTCACGGCAACTTTCACTGTCAAATTTCAGATTATTTATAGCAAACAGAACTGAGGAGTGCCTCTGCAGATGAACAAACACCAGCAGCCTCTACTGCTGCAGCTTGGAAGGGACAGGAGTGCCCAGCTCTGCTCCAGGGTGACTCAACAACCCAGAGACAGCTCAGCTTCTCGTGGCGTTTAAACCTTCATTGCCCTGAATATTTCCCTCTCAGGTTCAGAAAGGCTTAGGTTTCATGTATATTTGTCATGGCTCACAAAACTGCTTGGTTTCAGTTGGATTTGCAAGAAAAAAGTAACAAAGCAGTTCAAGAAGTTCATTTCCCAGAGTTTCACCCATCCTGCACCAGAAAAGCTGAGAGCAGAAAGCCTGACCTAATGAGATTAGCCAGGTTACTATTGCAGAGCTAACTGCTCTTGGGAAGAACAGAGAGAAAAGCCCATTACCGACTGATAAATAAAATAAAACTCATTTTTTCCAATGTATTCTGTAAATCAAAACACTCAAAGAACCTCTAAGGCTATATTAAAGCCGAGAAAAACGTAACATGAAATCAATGTTAAAGGCCATCTCAACATCCTTTTATCTAACCAAAATTGTAAACACACTGCTCCGTTCCCAAAGCACAAAATCCATTTACACTTTGCATACTTGAAAAGAAGTCTAATGCATTTTGAAAACCACAGACTTAACTGCATGTTTCTCCCATTTAATACAACGCAGCTTAATAAGATTTGCAGGAGGCACAAAAGGCAAATTGAGCCCTGGAGTTGAACACACGATCTCAGGTTCCCTGAGAGCAGAGAGGCAGACCTGTGATGGGGAAAATGCAACAGCAAAGGGATCAAAGCAGGATAAAGGATGCCCAGAAAAGGGAGGGAAATCAGGAAACAGATGCAGCACCCGAATTCTTGCAGTGCTCCTGTGAACACTTGGCAGATGATTTGTGACAGAGTCAGATCAAACCCAGCTCACAAAGGGACTTGGTTCCTTGTGGATAACTGTTGTGGATAACTGTTGTGGATAGCTGTTGTGGATTAAATTCCCCCTTAAATTCCCCCTTGAACTCTGCCCTGCTGCTGTTCACACTCCACAGCCCCTGTGCAGCCCCTGATGCTGAAGCACAAGCCCAGGCAGCATGATCCCTCTGCTCAGAATGAGAGAGGCAGACGTTACGTTGGTTTAAAGTGGTGTGTGCACAGCAGAAAGCTGAGAGCTTATCCACAAGTGGTCTGAGGCATGGCACAAACTCAAATGACTCAACACAACAGATGCTCTTTCTACCTGTCTGACTCTGCACAATGAGTGCTCTGATCCAAAGCTTTTATGGCAAAGCTGGAGCCAAAGCTCGCTGGGAAAACGGAGTCCTGAGGAGTCAGGAACCCCAGCCTGGGTCAGGCTGTCAGCTGGAGGAGCTGAGCACAGCTTTGGGCTCAGGAATGTCAGGTGTGCGGGCTCAAAATTAAAAATATCCCCCTGTGCAGTCACTGTGATGACTGATGTGAATTCTCCCCCCAAAAACACCTCCTAGCCCTGGGCTGGGAGCAGAGAGCCCCTGGGGAATCCTGCACCGGCTCTGGCCCCTCTGGACATCCCATGGGGCCAAGACCATGCCCAAGGAACGAGCCCTGCTCTGGCTGCACAGAGCACCAGTGCCCGAGGGGAAGGGTGGAGTGGGCTGGGAACAGATTTCCATGAAAAATCAGTGACTTTGGAGGAGGCAAGGAAATGACCAGGGATAGCATTTGTCCTTTTCCCCCTTCCTGCATTGTGCCCACTCCCTGGCTCTGACACAACGTTCTGCATAATAACCCCCCAAACCCTGGGGTCCTTGCTGGGGCTCCCCCTGCCCTCTGCCTTTCCAAATGAACCCCAAAACCCTGGGGTCCCTGCTGGGGTCCCTGCTGGGCTCCTCCTGCCCTCTGCCTTTGCAGTCCCCACATTTTCCTCTCTCCCCATCTCCATCCCGTCCCCGGCAGGTGTTCCCATGGCAACGCCGTGCAAAGCCATCCTTCCCTCCGACACCGGAGAGATGGGAGCGGCTGGAGAGAACCGGCTCGGGAAAACCTGGAAATTCAGCTAAAAATAGCAACGGCAATAACGGCAGGTGAAGGTGGAAAAGTGCCCCGGGGCTCCAAGGCCCTGCGGGCTCCCGGTGCAGCCAAGTGCAATTTGCAGCTTCTCCTTCCTCGGGGAGAGGAGGCAGGAGCTTTGTTCCCTGCTCAGAGCTGGAGCAGCCCTGGCAGCTCTGTCCCTCCATTCCCCCCTCTGAGCAGTAATTCTCCTCATTCCATTCTATCATATCGAAATGATTCTAAGGGACCCAGAGAGCAAGGAGTGAGCAGCAGAGCCCCTGATTCCCCCCAAGGAATGGCTGCACTTGAAAGCTTATAACTCTTCCAGTAAATCAGTGTAATTTGTGCTCTGATGTCCTGCACGGCTTTACAAGTGACAAATCAATCATTACCCAAACACCCTTTGATAATCAGTGTGGTTCCATTAATTATGATAAATGCTTTCAGCAGCTACAGTATGTGGATGCAATGTGTAATTGCTTGGGAATTGTATTACCCTACTTTTCTGCTCACGTCCTCAAGTACAAAGTCTCTGAGAAAGTGTCACACTCCAGAGGCTGAAGGCAGAGTTTACACAATCCACCCTTCCGAGTGTTTAATTGGAGAAAATGCACAGTCCATTAGTATTACTGTTATTAAATATTAAGTAATATTCCTTGAAAAAGACCCATTACAGCTTTACAAATTACAAATATG
The DNA here is from genome assembly GCF_000277835.1 of Geospiza fortis. Taxonomy (NCBI): domain Eukaryota; kingdom Metazoa; phylum Chordata; class Aves; order Passeriformes; family Thraupidae; genus Geospiza; species Geospiza fortis. The sequence goes on along the minus strand of NW_005054566.1, from coordinate 243,542 downwards.
CAGGAGGAGTGTCTGAGTCTCTGACCCTGGGGATTAATTGCAGCAGTTGTTGCACAGCAACGCAGCACAGGCCACCAGGACCTCAGCTCATGAGTAACACTGCATCCAATTGCAACTGCAGGGAAATTGAGCCTGGCAGAGGCAATTACCCAATTCCAGAGCTGGCTGGGCTGCTGTGTGCTTGGGAAGGGCAGCTGGAGGGAGTGGGGAAGGGATGAGGAACTGTAATTCCCATGGGTCTTAAAGACACGAGAGGAGAGGGGCTGAGAGCTTCAATCCCAGTGACAAATTCAACAAACAGATCCATGAGAGCATCCCCACAGACAAATTCAACAAACAGATCCATGGGAGCCTCCCCACGGGACAATCCTGGGGATCCAGTGCCACAGCACCTCCCAGGGAGCAAGAGCTCAGCTGCCTTTTCTGAAAGAACCAACACTGCTCCCCAAACCAGAGGTGCTGTCAAAGTAAGGCAACACGAATTTAGAAAAGGTTGTAATTCTTTCCAGTTCTTAGAGAAATGGCTCTGCTGGCAGGTTTTCCACTTGCTTGGGGTCTCTTTTCTGGAGCCATTCCCATTTGTCACTGGGAGCGACAGGATGCTGAACTGGGCAGACTCTGAGAGCTGTGCCTGTGTTTACATTCCCCCCATCCTCATGATCACAAGGACTCAGATCTTGGATTTACAAGCTTTAAGGGAGTTTTCCCGGGGATTTTGGTAAAGCAGAACAGCATCATTAATTGTCTGGGAAACCAAAAGCACATGTTTGAGAGCTTGTACAGCATCTGTGCTATTCCTGCAGGAGCTGCTGCAGGGGAAGGAGCTGAAGGTCAGCCTTAAGCTGGAAAGGTCTTGTTTGTTGGAAGAGTAAAAACAGTGGGCATGGAATAAATGTTTGGACAGGCTAAAGCAGCAGGGAGGGAGGGAGAGAGGGAGGGAAGTGTGCAGGAGCAGGGCTGGGGAGGGCAGCAGGGCAGCTCCAGCTGCTCCTCACTGGCACGGGCAGGAGCAGAGAGGATGGAGCAGCCTCACAGCAGCCTGGGGGTTTCAGCATCGCGGGAAATCAAGGCACAAAAAGGTGCAGGAGGGGCAGGAATGGGGATACAGACCGCCCCAGCAGGCAGGGCCCAGCAGGAGCCCCCACAAGGAAACTCCTGCCGTGCCCAGTCCAGATGGGAGCAGCAGAACAGCCCCGGGCACGCTGCTGCCCTGGCAGCGGCACAACCATCAGCGCCGAAAGAGCAGCCTTTAAAGCATGAAGATAAGCAACAGCTCTGCTTAAACGGCTGCTTAGAGAGGATTTTCCCCCAGAATGTGACTTTTAAAGACGCAGTTTTCATTAAAATAATGAGGGCTGTTTAAACTCTGAGTATAAACATCCCGTTCCCAACCTTTGCACTTCAAGAGTTCCGTTTTGCAGGGGAAAGGATCCTCGTGTTTGATGCACAGGAAAGGTTTTGCAGGGAGACACAGAAACACTCGTGTTTGTGCTTCCAGAACAAAACAAACCACTTCAGAATGAAGGAGCCTGAGCCCGAGGAGGCTCCTGAGGCACCTGCACGAGTCCTTTCTGCTGCCTTTCACCCTTCAGGCTCTGGCCAGAGCCGTTCTTGCTTCTTTACACAAGTTCTCCCGGGGAATTTGTGCTCTCGGGTCCCCAGTGACCCACCAGTCCCTCTCCTGTCCCCAGGGATGAACCTCAGCGCAGCTCTAAGAGTTACATCACTTTCTTAGCAAAGAGGGCTTTAACCCTGTGTTTTCATCCATTTTCCCTAAACCTCTTGGCATTAAAAGATCTGAAAATAAACCCCCTTTTCTATTTGGTGTGGTTTTGGAGTCTAATTTAGAAATGGTTTGAGAAGAGCTTTTTTTTTCCTTTTTAGCCTTTATATCAGTCATTTTATCTGATATATGATAAGCTCAGATGAGTTTAAACTGATTCATCCTATTTTGTAATGTTTAAATGTACTTTGCTGAAGCTCCATCATAATGTCACACACTTTTAAAATGAATAATTCATCCTGCCCACCTTTTCTGAAATGCCAAAAGGATACTGTGCCTTTCCAGAGAGAAGCAAATACCTTCACTGGAGAGTACACAAGGAAACAAAATCATTTAATAGCAAATGGCAAGGCCAGCTGCAGCCCTGCAAATCTCAATCCTGTGGCTCCTGTGGGGTAACACCTGAGCCCAGAGGGGAGGGGGCAGCCCTGGGAGAGGAAGGAGGGTCTGAGGGGCAGCCCGGGTCAGCTGTGCCCAGCCCTGGGCAGGGATGGCACTGATCTGATGCCAGGCTGGCTCTGCTCCAGGGAGAGCTGTGTCTATATTCCATATTTACCTGTGGTTGTGTCCCTCACTAACAGCCAGGTAGGGATTTGGCAGTTTGGAGCCCGGCAGGGAGCAGGGAAGGCTCTGCAGTGAGTGGCACTTTGTGGGGAGAAGTGTTTGCCAGCCAGAATAAAACCCAGGTGGGGTGAAAGGAACCTGGGGAACAGCAAATGGCAGGAGCAGAGCCTGTCCCAGCTGGAGAAGGGCAAATGGCAGGAGCAGAGCCTGTCCCAGCTGGAGAACAGCAAATGGCAGGAGCAGAGCCTGTCCCAGCTGGAGAACAGAGATTTCTGCTGCCAGGGCCCTCCAGCCCGGGCTGCGGGCTCACCTGGACAGGAACAGCTCCAGGGAGAGCCCAGAGCCCCTGCAGGGCCTGGATGGGGGCTGCAGCAGAGCCAGCTCCAAAACACCTGATGGGTCTGGGAGAAACCAAAGCCAAAGCAAACTAAAGCCCCCAGAAAACCCTGCAGTCACTTTCCACCAAGAGGCCCCTGCTGCTCATCAAACATTGAAGAGCAGTCTGTGAATATCTGTGAAAATGACCTCAGTGCCATTCTTCAAACCTTCCCTTGGAGCCTGGCAGCTGCTGGTGCTTGCAGAGGAGCACCAGGGGAGCCTGGAGCCCCGTGTGTGCCCCTTCCCAGGCTGGTGTCAGTGCCAGCTCACTGGTTTGGTGTGGCAGAGCTGCAGAGGAGTGCTGGCAGAGCCCCTGCCCATTCCCCAGGCTGGTTCCAGTCCCAGCTCACTGGTTTGGTGTGGCAGAGCCCCTGCCCCTTCCCCAGACTCCTTCCCAGGCAGCTCGAGCAGGGAAAGGGAGCAAAGGTGCAAATCCTGCTCACCCTGGGGGCTGTGCTGGCTCTGACACCTGTAGGGACCCTCCCTGTGTGCCAGGCTGCCCCAAACCCTGCCCAGGCTGCCCCAAACCCTGCAGGGACCCTCCCTGTGTGCCAGGCTGCCCCAAACCCTGCCCAGGCCGGTCCCAGGGCTGGGGGCTCAGCCCCTCTGGCATTGATCAGCCCTTTCCAGCAGCGAGCTCCTGTAAGTGATGGGAGGGGAAATTGCTGAGCACCCAAGGAGCTCCCCAGTGCTCTGCCCCCCTGCTCCAGGTGGCAGGGCTGGTCTGGCCCTGCTCTAAGTGAAAAATGAGCTGTGTCATCCCTCGGAGGGCCAGGACACCCCTGGGAGGAGAATGCAATCTCTGCAGCCCCTTTGGGAGCACAGCCCCACTGCACAGCTCCTGGGGCTCCTTGCTTGTCTGCCCTGGAGGAGGGAGGCACTGGGGACCTGACTTCTGTCCAGCAGTCACAGCTAAAAGGGACCATCTGGTGCAGATTTCAGCATTTGGCTGAAATTCTGGCTGAGCCTGGGAAGAGGAGACAGCAGAGAATCTTCGGATGCCAGGGAAAGCTCAAGGTCCAGCCACAGAAAATCCATTCCCGGGGAATAAGACTTATTTAATGTAACTGAATTACCCTTCCCTGGCTTCACATTCATTGGAGGAGATTGTGTGTGATGTTTATCTCTATCTCTGTCCATCTGACTGCACAGTGTTCCTGTAACCCAAATCTGATCAATGGGAGACGAGCCCAGCACTGGGGTTTGCAGCTGGGAAATTGATTCTTTTGGGATGTCCCATCCCTCAGAGCCCAGCACTGGGGTTTGCAGCTGGGTCTAAAGGAAATTGTTTCATTTGGGATGTCCCATCCCTCAGAGCCCAGCACTGGGGTTTACAGCTGTCTCTGAGGGAAGTTGATTCTTTTGGGATGTCTGGCCAAAGGCTGGGCACCCATTGGGAGCAGCAAGGCAGAATAATGCACCTTTTATGTAAATAAACCGAGGGTGCCCATGGGGGAGCAGGAGCTCATTAACAGCTTTTAGGGCCAGAAGGGAAATTGTGCTCACCCTGGGGCTGGCAGCAGAGCCAAACACCCAGGGCCTGCAGGTCTGTCACACCCAGCATGAGCTCATGATCCTGCTGCTGGCTTTGGAAATCAGGCACGTTTTCTATGGAGCTCAGCCCCCTTCTACCATCATCAGTTCTTGGGTGACTCAGGTGACTCTCTGTCCATACAAGGTTTCCAGGGATCTTTTCCATGGTTTCCAAGAGATTTTCTCTGCTTCAGAAGCCCGAGGTGCAGAAGGAGAGCATTTAGGAGCGGCAGGGCCCCACTGAGCAGAAAATGGGGCCCAGCTCTGAGTGCTGAGTGTCTGAGCTCCAGCACAGCAGCCCTGCCTGGGCAAGGCTTACAGGAAAGCTCCAGAGCTTTCCTGGATGATGGCTGGACATGAGGGCCTGCATGGATCCAGCCCAGCACCTCCCCGTGGCATTTCAGTCACTTGTGTTACATTTTGTCATCATTCTGTCACTTTATGAGGAACATCAGGCTTTATCTCTTACTGGCTGTCTGCAAAGTGCAGCCAAATAAAACTCCTTAACGAGGTCTCAGTGCAGAAACCTCCCCACAGTGCCAAGTTTTGTGCACCTCTGACCTCACATGCCCATAAAAAATGTCCCTGCCCCCAGCTCAGGGCTGTGCTCTGGTACCACTGAGTTTTACACTGCATTCTTAGTCCCTGGAACAAGACTTAGAGCTGAGCCAAGACAAGGGCAAAAGGTCTGAAGAAATCCAGTTAGAGCCTCTTTGTAATGATGATTCCATTTAAGAACTAGAAAGTATATTCATGACAGAATAAAAGAGCCCCTCCATGGGAACACACAAATTTAGAAAGGGGACACAGTTTCCCTGACTCACGGGAGGATTTTCCATCCCTGTGGTCTCTTGTCACACCAGTTTAAGGCTCATCTGTTGCTAATAGCTCCAAATTCAATTTTTGGGGTGCAGATGGGCAGGAAATGGGCCCCAGTGCCAAGGCAGGCTGTGAGTGTGAGCCCAGGCTCTCTGCTCTGAGCCTGCATGGCCAGGGGCTAGAGAGGCTGTGAGTCACCCAGTGCTGCTGGGGTGAGTTAGTAACACAGAGAGGGCAAACACCCTGCTTTCATTCCTAACACTGGCCAAGGCGCAGCCCAATTAACCAGCCCTGTCCCTGTGGGACAGTGAAACACAGAATCACAGAATGTGCTGAGCTGGGAGGGACCCCAGGCACCCCCAAAGCAGCCCTGGCCCTGCACAGACCCCCTAAATCCCACCTGGGCATCCCTGGGATGGCTCCAGGAGCTCTGGCACCTCCTGGGGCTGTGCCCCTTCCCTGGGAGCCCGGGCAGTGCCCAGCACCTCTGGGGGAAGAACTTTCCAGAAACATCCAGGCTGGCCCTGCCCTGGCCGATCTCCAGGGTTCCCTGTCCCTGTCCCAGAGATCAGAGCTGCCCCTGGGGAGGAGCTGCAGCCCCCTCCTGCTCTTTGTACTAAACAGACATTTGTATGTTTTTACAGTGCCACTTTTACAGTGGCACCTCAGGAGCTGCCCTGCTGTCAGAGGTGTGGCACAAATGGCCCCGCTGTGGTGGGCACAGCCTGATTCGCCCCTGAGCCCCGCCTCCCTCCCTCCTGGAGCCCTGCTGCTGCC
>NW_005054566.1:227496-237617 GCF_000277835.1 Geospiza fortis | reverse complement strand
GGCCTGGGCCCCGCTCTGGCCTGGGCCCCGCTCTGGCCTGGGCCCTGCTGCCAGCCCTGCCCCGGTGCCAGCCCTGCCCTGGGGGGCAAGGGGACACCTCTGAGCACCCCTGATGCCCACGGACCTGTGGGACACACACTGGGCTGGCTGGCACCCCAAAGGCAGTGCAGTGCCCCCCTGGCATGGCAGGGACAGCTCTCACTGTGCCAGGCTGCTCCAGCCCTGCCAGCCTGGCCTGGCCACTGCAGGGATGGGCAGTACTGCCCAAACTCTGCCCAGAGTCCACAGTCCCTGCCAGCATTGACAAAATCCGCCTCAAACAGCCCCCTCAGCAGCCTGGGGCAGGTGGGAGCACCTGCAGAGGTGCTGCAGTCAAGGAGAACATCTCAGGGTGTCAATGCTTTATCTCAGGGTGTCAATGCTTTATCTCAGGGTGTCCAATCCTTTATCTCAGGGTGTCAGGCGCTTTACCTGCTGCCCCCACTGCCAAGGGGGTTGAGGCTGGGACCTGCCAGCCCTGCCCCGCCAGTGTCACGAGGGAAAATGGGGAAAGAAGGGCAAAAGGCCTCACAGCAAGCAAAGCAAGAGAGGAGAGGAGGTTTTTGTGCTCCCAACTAATGAATAATCATCCCCAGTTCCCTGCTCTGCCCTAATCCCCTGCTGAGTCACTGGTCCCTGCTGGAACCCGGGCTGGGTGACTCCTCTCTCCCAGCCTGCCAGGGAATGCTGCCAGATGGCAACAAGATTTGATTAGTTGACTGTTTCCTATTTGTTTTAATTAGTAGTTTATTAGCCATATGTTGAATTGCACATTTCAGCCACTCTGCAGTGCTGTTGGAAGTCAGGATGGCTCTGATGGGGTTTTGCTGTCTCTGAGCCACGTGGGCTTTGCTGTGGGTGTGAAGTCACCTGGGCAGGGCAGGGCTCTGTCCCTTGTCCCTCCCCACCTGATGCCATCTGATCCCATCTCTCCTGTGGTTTATCCCAGGGGATTACCCACCTCTGCCAGTGCCAGCAGCAGCTCCCAGAGCCACTCGTCACCCCAGGCTGCCCCTGGCACCCCCAGGCTCTGGAGGCCCTGCTGGCACTGTCACATTCTCTGGAAAATCTCTTTGCCCAGGATTTTTCTCCTGGGAAGCTGAGAAGCCTCAGAGAAAAGGGAAAACAATATAATCTCATTTGCTTCTCCTGTGTTTTGCTGCTTTGGGATGTGGGTGGAGATGTTTGTCCGACATGTGAATTGCTTTAACTCATTGGCCAATCAGGGGCCAAGCTGTCTTGGACTCTGGAGAGAGTCACAAGTTTCCTTTAGTACCTTTTGGCCTTCTGTAAGTGTCCTTACTGTATTTTTATTATACATTCTTTAGTATACATTCTTTTATATGCATTTCGTATATATTCTTTAGTATAGTTTAGTATAGCATTCTTTAATATAATATAGATAATAAAATAATAAATTAACCTTCTAAAAACATAGAGTCAAATTCATCATTCCTTTCCTGCCTGCGATGGGAGCCCCTGAAGGTACAACACCCTGGGGGCAGCACAGGGACCCCAGGGACCCCCGGGAGGAGCCCCTTCCCCTCCCCGAGGAGGATGTGGTGCTGCTCGGTGTGAGAGGCAGATGAGCAGAGCCTGAGAGCTCTGTGCTAATCACCCTTTGCGATTAGCACATCTCTTTGTTCCTGCACCTCTTTGTTCCTGCACTCCCATCAATCAGCCCAATAAAAGTTAATGGGAAATAGATAAAGAAGGTCATAAACAGCAACAGCAGAGATTCATTTCAAACGTCACTACAATATCCACAAGGACCTGAGAGCAATTTTCCCCCAGCACAGGCTTTGATTGCAGATTCTGGCACCAAGGGCTGCTGCTGCTGCTGCTGCTGCTGCTGCTGCTGCGTGTTCCATCAGCACACAGCTCCTTCTAGGAACAGCCAGCAGCTCCTGAGCAAACCTCAAACACATCCTGCTCCTGAGGGGAGCCACTGGAAGGGTGCTTGCAGCAGGTGACTGAAAACACCAGCAGAAAACACTGGGCAGCTCAGCAAACACCCCAGAGCCACCAGATGTCAAAGCAATGCATAGAAACACCTTTACATTAAGGTTTCTTGATTCCCATGAGTTAGAAATGCAGGTTCCTGGGTGTTGGGCTGATCTTGTGCCCTTTCTTTCCTGTCAGTTCAGGGTCTCAAGGGCAGTAACTCCCCTCTCCCCCTCTCCAGTGTGTGTTTAATCAGCACCTCACTCCCATCCCCTCCTTGCACCTGCTCCATGTGTGGGCTCACATCCATTTTTAGATTCCAGTGAGTGGCACAGGTTAAAAATACATTTCAGCTGCACATTTCCAGCAGCTCCAGGCACAGATCTGCAGGTGCAGATGGACACAGCCCCGACCCTGTGTGCCCATCCTGAGCTGGGAGCAGGGGAGCTCCAGCAGCCCTGCAGCAGCCCTGGGGCACTGGAGCTGCCTCCCGCTCCCAGGCAGCCCCAGAGCCAGGGATGGAGCACAGGGAGGCTGGGAAAGCCCCCCAAGCTCCTCCAGCTCAGCCCCAGAGCCAGGGATGGAGCACAGGGAGGCTGGGAAAGCCCCACGAGCTCCTCCAGCCCAGCCCTGGTGAGTGCCACCATGCCCAGGACAGCAGCTCCAGGTGAAATGGAGGCTTTGGGGGGTTCACAGGCACAGAGCCCAGCTCAGCACAGAGGCACAGAGGGAACACTCCCTCCAGGAAGGGATGAGGAGCTCCGTGTTTACTCAGGCTGGTGCTCATGGATGATAATGTCACTGCTCGTTAGTAAACACTGACAAATGTGACAGAACCAGGAGCTAATCCTCGGAGCTGCTGGAGCCAAACACTCAGATCTGGTAACAAGCACAGATAGAAACATGCTCCCTGGCCTCCGTGTAGTATATCAAATATTTAAAGTCACTTACTGAACACACAGGCTCTGAACTTGCAGCTGATCACTGGAGCAGGTTCTGGGCAAGGATGGGGGAATGCAACCATGCCAGCAGCTCCAGCTGGGGAGAGTCACCCTGCAGCTGGGAAGTGAGACAAATGAGACTGGGTTAGGGCATCAGATAAGAAAAGATGTTCCCTTTATTAAAAAATAGCAGTACATTCTTTACATTTAGCATAAAACCTGCTGTAATTACCTAGCAGTTGGAAAGCAATTTGCAACAGGCTTTATTGTTCAGCATCTGAAGCAAATTCTCAGGGAAACATCCACCAGGGAATAAAGGAAAATGAGATGTGCCACAGTAACTACAACACTCAAACGCTTGCACAATGGAAATTTCAGGGAGCCTTAAACGAGCTCCAGCGCAATTCCACTTCTGTGCTTCTGTTTTTGTTTTGTTACTTAAAGGGCTCTGGGTTTGACTGCAGCTCTTTCTGCCCTGTGTACACACACCCACCAGGACTGCCATAATCCTCTCAGAACAGTGGGGTTATACTACAAAAGAAATATAATTGTCAAAAGAAAAACCAAGACTTTGAAGCCACAGGACAAGAAACACTCTGGCAGTACCACCCCAGGACTTCACTGCTGATCAAGCACGAACCTCTTTGGGTTAAATCTCCACATTAAAGGGAAAAGGCAACGACTGATGGCCTGCAAATCCACCACAGCATCCCACAGCAGCTGCTCAGCCAGGGGGAAAGTGGAGATCTCACAAGGTTTGGGGGATGAAGGAAGGTACATTTCACTCCTGCTCAGCCTGGAATAAATCCAGCCTCACTTCCCCACAAGTGAGACAGCCAGGAGAGCTGTGATGGAAATAAATCACTCCAGATTTGTACCAGTCTTTATAAAAAGACAGAAAAAGTTCCAGTTCTGCCTCTCCCCGGGGCAGGAGCTCAGGGGAGCTCTGGCCCAGCTGCTCACACCTGGCTCACACCTGGCCATGCAGGGGGGACACGAGGGGACCTTGACGCCACACAGGGAGAGCCAGGAATTTATCAGGTGCCTGGTTATTCATTCTGTCTTTCCTTTCTCCCTGATTAAACAACATTCCTCCTGATTTCATTCCAGACCATCAAATAGGACGGGAATGTATCTTTGCAAGGAAATATTCTGTTCTGCTCTAAGCTAAAGAGCAGAAGCAAACACATCGCTTTGGTTAGAGGAGTGAGCCAGAATGTTCCAACCAGGACAATTAACCAGTTCCCTGGGCAGTTTAACCAATTCCCTGGGCAGAGTTTAACCAATTCCCTGGGCAGAGTTTAACCAATTCCCTGGGCAGTTTAACCAATTCCCTGGGCAGAGTTTAACCAATTCCCCGGGCAGTTTAACCAATTCCTCCCATGCAGAGTTCCAGAGCTCTGCCTTGCTGGCTGCCCTGCCTCTCCCTGAGCCCCAGGCAGGTTTTTATCCTCCAATGCCCAGGATTAGGTGTGCACATCTTTGTTTTGCTGGCGTGCTTGCTGGCTGCAGCTGAGGGCAGGGCTGGCCCAGGTGCTGACAGGACCCTGCAGTTTGCTGGAGCTGCCTCCTGATGGAGGTGGTCCCACACCCAGGAGTGTCCCCTCTCATCAGAGCAAACCCTGCTCCAGCAGGGAAATCAAACCAAAATCATTCCCTCATTCAAGAGAGAAAAAGAGAAATGAAAGTGATGTTCAAAGCAGTGGCACAATCAGTGGGTGAAGGGAGGCAGAGGAGATGTGGTGACAAGAGGGATGAGGCTCTGTGCTCTATGGGCTGGTACAAAAGCCAGGAATAATAAAGAGCAAGGAGGATCAGACAGACATTACAGAAATCCTAGACTTTATTCAATGAATTATTTAAAATCTATTTCTGATCTGGCCCAGGAGGTCGCTCTGGAAGGGAGCAGGGGAGCTCCATCCCTTCTGCCACCCAGAGCTCTGAACAGAGCCAGGACACAGGGCCACAGTCCCACTCAGAATTCCAGGGGAATTTGGGAACACTGGGGTCCCAAAACAGTTGTACAGCCCCAAGAACATCCTCCCTCCCTTGCTGTGCTTCAGTGAGCACTGGCAGAGGAGTGGAAGAACATCTCCCTGCACCCTGAGAGCTTCCCAAAGCTGCCAGCCCCAGCCAGGGCCAATTCCCAGCACCTGAGGGAGGGCAGAGCACCTGCACAAAATGGAAAAGTGCATTTCAGGAGCGAGGTTAACACCTGCAGCCCAGGTCTCCTGGCCCTCTGGGTGAGGAGAGATTGGTCCCCACCCTTCCTGAAGTCATGGAGGCGTTGATTCCCTCTCTGTCCATCCTCTCTTTGCAGCCCTGTCCCGCAAACCCCCTTGATCACAGAGCTTGTTGTCAGGGAGGGATCTGAAATCCTGCCCTGGTTTGTCCTGTTCAGCACAGTGCCCGGGCTGGGGCTGCCCTGCAGTGCCCCAAGTGCCAGAGGAGACGAGGGGCAGTGTGACATGAGGGCACACAGCCCCAGCCAAGCCCAGGAGCACAGCTCTCCCACTCCTGCTCAGTGGCAGCAATTCAGGGCTCTGGGAAGAAGGGGAAAAGCTCCAAGCATGAGATTACTACATTCTGTACATTACACCCTGATGGCAGCTAAAAATAGCCTCTGATGGTTGCTAAGTGCGTTCCAAATGGCTTTCCTTGGAGTAAAAATGGGATTTGTTTGAAAAAGCAGAAGGTGGGCTTTGTACCGTCACATCTTGGGAAGGAGCTGTGGGCAGGGAAGGAGCTTTGCCACCCCTTTTCTCTGGGCAGGGAAGGCGGGGGGGGGGGGGGCTGGCAGAGTGTCCTGGGCTCCTGTGAACAACTCCTGGAAACTCCTGGCACCCCTCACCCCCTCCCTCACACAGAGCCTCGGAGCCCCTCCTGCCCCTGCCCAGGACCAGGAGCAGGGAAGATCCTGCAGTGGCTGCAGGAGCAGGGGCAGTGCCTGCAGTGGCTGCAGGAGCAGGGGCAGTGCCTGCAGTGGCTGCAGGAGCAGGGGCAGTGCCTGCAGTGGCTGCAGGAGCAGGGGCAGTGCCTGCAGTGGCTGCAGGAGCAGGGGCAGTGCCTGCAGTGGCTGCAGGAGCAGGGGCAGTGCCTGCAGTGGCTGCAGGAGCAGGGGCAGTGCCTGCAGTGGCTGCAGGAGCAGGGGCAGTGCCTGCAGTGGCTGCAGGAGCAGGGGCAGTGCCTGCAGTGGCTGCAGGAGCAGGGGCAGTGCCTGCAGTGGCTGCAGGAGTTCCACCCAGGGCAGGGAGGGGATCACAGAGCCCCCAGGAGCCAGTTCCCCTTTCCTGCTCCTGCTGGGGGCCCTGGCACAGGAGAACTCAGCTTTAGCAATGCTGGGGCTGAGCTCAGCTCAGGGCCAGGCTGGAGCAGCTCTCAGCTGCCACCCAGAGCAGCCCAGCCCAGGATTCCCTCCTGGTGTCCCTTGGCACAGCCAGGCTGGGCGCTGCAGCTGGCACAGCCTGGGCACGGGAAGCCTCCTTGCCTTTGTCAGGGTCTGAAACTCTGAGCTGTCTCAGAGCACTGCCATTCTCATTAGAGCACTGTGGTTATCATTTCCTAATTAAGAAAATGAACTGTTTTTATAAAGATGAACAGTTGTAATTGAAAGACATCTGATGTCAGAACAATTTCTGAGACGCACTCCAGGTATTAAGAGAGCCATTTCCTGCAGCAGGACTGAGCACTTGCTAACAAACCTCCTTGGAGGGAAATAGCCCCGAGATAATTGGAATTACAGCCCTGCAAACAGCACCAACACGCTGCTGCAAGGGTTTGGGTGCTGCTGAAGCTGGTGCAGAAACAGGCACAGGGAGAGATGAGCTGGGGAAGGACAAGAACCAGGAGCTTGAGCGTCCCAAGCACACTTTGGAGCACCAGATTTCTCTGAGACTTCACAGCTCCTAAAAATGAGAATTACTATACAAGAAGGATTAAAATGTGGAGAAAAGTAAAATAATGGTTCAAAGAAAACAGGTGTTAAATTAAAATAGGTACTTATGCATTGATGTGAGAGTACATGTGCTGAAGGAAGAAGGAAAAGATTAGAAACCTCATTTATTTTCCCAAATAACTTTTCCATTACAAACACACTGTGTCCTTATCAAGACAATTTCAAAAAAAAAAAACCAAACAAGAAGCCCATTATCATGGCTTAGAAAGAAAGACTATTTTTAATCACTTCTCTCAAGGGAGAGAAACTTGGTCAGGTTTTTGCAGGTGTGGCCAGAGAAGGTAGCGGAGAGGCCGGGGGGCTCTGGGGCTGCTCTGTGCCCCCTGCAGCAGGGCCCGTGCTGCCATCCAGAGTGGCACCCGTGCCCAGCAGGGTGGTTGGGTTCCTGTGTGGCACCCACAGCTGGCCTGGCAGGAGCAGAGGGGCTTTAGGAACCTGCCCTGTGCCAGCCAGAGCTGAACTTCCCGTTCTCAGCTTCTGCCCCTCACTGGGACCTCAGTGCAATCCCCCTGCCGCAGGACCCAAACACCATGGGAAAGAATGGAGGAAAATCTATTGCCACAAAATGAATTTGCCTCCAAACCTCCCACTATCAGATCCGATTTATAAAAGAAAAGCAGGCAATTAAAGCCAACTGAATGTTTCACAAACAAAATCAGCCAGGTTCAGAATTGGCTTTAAAATGACAAAACCCAGGAAATTACAAACTTGTGAGTGACAATTCATCCCAAGCACCAAGCACAGAGGCCTCCCAGCATTATTAATGACCCACTTTGTCAGCAACTTCCTTCACTTTAACACACTTTCCTCTCGTGCTGCAGAATTTGGGGCATTTTCTGTGTGGCAGCAGATAAATCTCATCAGGAGGAAGGTCAGGACGTTGAGGGGGAGAGCAGTGATGTTCCTGTGCCTGGTCCTGCTCCCCGGGCTCCAAGGGCACCAGGAAAACCTCACTGCAGCAGAGCCCAGGTAGCCTGAGAAACCCACTGGAATTTATTTTTTTATTTAAAGAGAAAAGCACTGTTACTTTTCATTCCTGACAGAATTCTCCATTTGCTATGCAAGTCAGCAAATGATAAAATAGCAGAATATTCAGCAGTGTCAAACAGAGGATTTCAGCAATAAGCTCCAGTGCAATGTGAAATATTGTAACAATTATTCCTTGTGATCGGGATGTTAATCTTCCTTTTTCAAACCAAATCTGAGGTTATCCAGTATGATCTTGCCAGATCGTCTCAAAAATTTCCCATTTTGAGTCCCTGTGTTCACTGTGATCCAAAATCTGTGACATCATTTAGCTCAGAGCCTCCCATTTACACTCTGTGCAGCTTTCTGACTAAACAAAATCTAAATTTGTGGGTGTCTGAAGATGCTTAAGCAATATACATACATACATACAAATATATATATATGTATTTGTGTCTGTTGGAATGTATACAAGCTTACATCCAGAATCATGCAACAGTTTGGGTTGGAAGGGACCTTAAAGCTTATCTCATTCCACCCCCTGCCACAGCAGAAACACCTTCTGAATAGACAATAAATGCAAATTTCATTTAAAAATGCCATGGAGCACATCCCCAGCTCTAGTTCCTTAAACTGCAGCTACTTGGGGACAGTGACAGGACTCCTGCTTAAGCCCAAAGCAGTAAGAAAAATAAATATGTTCCAAACATGTCCAGAAATAAATACAGATGAAGAGTATTTTTACTGCTAATACCTCCTGCATCTGGATTTAAGAGTCTGGATGATGTGATGAATTATTAACATGCTAATGTAAATGTAATCAAATCTCCTGACTCAAGTGTACAGAGATCACCACAGGGAAATAAATAATGAAATGTTTCATCTCCTCTGCTCTCAAGTACCTGCTCTGCTGCTGGGGGTGTGGATCGGGGGGACAGGAAACTCTTTGGAGAAACAGAGAGAGAAACCAACATGCTCAGCCTTGGCTTCCCAGCCTGCAAGCACTGCCCAGTCCTCCAGAGAGCACAGAATGGACAGGGGTGTCCCCAGAGCCTGGAGCCACGCTGCTGCCCCCATCCCATCCATGGATCCCATCCCACTATCCCATCCCATCCCATCCCATCCCATCCCATCCCATCCCATCCCATGGATCCCATCCCATCAATATTTCTTTCTGGAGCCTTTGATAACCGGTTTCAGTGAAGCTCAGAAGTTCTGGCACAGAAGAAGCATTACAGAGCTCAGCAGAACTCGTTACTCTTTTATCCATGAACAGCATGGATAAAATGCTGTTTGATTCCATGAACAGCACGGAGCAGATCCCGATCCCGTGCTGGGAATGCCCAGGGCCAGCCTGCAGGGAGGGGATGCTGGGCCGGCAGCTCCTGGGGGTCAGAGCACCTCCCAAGGCCCCTCAGGAGCTCCTGGCAGAGCCCTCTGTGCACACTGAGAGCTCCAGAGTCACCCCAAGCACAGAAATCCTGCTCAGGGCAGCAGGGACAAGGAAATCTCTGTTTGTGGAGATGTTTGCCCCTGAACTTTGAGCACTGCCAGACACTGGAGACTCTCCTAGCAGAGACAAGGACGGAGGAAGGGGGAGCTGGAGAGAGCCCAAAAGGTTTCACATCTCTCAGTAAATCCCTGCAGGAAGTGGTGACTGCTGTGTCCGTCTGTCCTGTCAGCACTGTGTGCTGCTTGCCGGGCTCAGCAGGGAGGAGCTGGGGCTCTCTGTGAGTGCCATCCCTGCCCAGGACTGGAGCTAGAGCAGTCCCTTCCAGCACCCACCATTCTGTGATTCTGTGCTCTGCAGGTGGATTCTCTGCCATCCTCCTCTCTGGCTGAGAAACTGCTTTTCTGCAGCACCCCTGGTCACAGGTACTGCTGCCCTTGTG
The DNA here is from genome assembly GCF_000277835.1 of Geospiza fortis. Classification (NCBI taxonomy): domain Eukaryota; kingdom Metazoa; phylum Chordata; class Aves; order Passeriformes; family Thraupidae; genus Geospiza; species Geospiza fortis. The sequence goes on along the minus strand of NW_005054566.1, from coordinate 227,880 downwards.
CCCCTCGTGGCCAAATCAAACTGCAGGGACCACACAGTGATGAAAACACACACAGAGACAGAAATGCAGAGTTTCCAACACCCCCAGCAATCCCCAGGCCTGCCTGGCTGCAGGCTCAGTGAGACGTGGCAGGACTCACATTCTGCCTCCCTGCTGGGAAGGACAGAGATTTGGTACACCTCACAAGGGAGGTGCAGCAGAGCTTTAAATAACCACTCACAAACCCTCCTTCCAAAGAAAATAACCAGTCAGTTAATGCCAAGAAATCCCAGGCTAAGATTGATAAAATAGGACTGCCTTCTGCACTTGTGTGGAAGGAATTAAGGAGTCGTGGAAGTTTTTGGCAGCCAGGAGGAGAGGGAATTCTCACTCCTGCTCCTGCTG